>NW_015506458.1:85466-92950 GCF_001515645.1 Sinocyclocheilus grahami | reverse complement strand
AAATGTTTTTACATTTCATGAAAGTAGTATTGGTTTTGGACATACAAGGTTTCCGCCCGATAGCGACAATATGTAAATTTGTTGTTTTATCATCAACAACAACATAAAGTTAATTATGACCATGTGTTCCTACCTGACTTAAGCTCAAGTTTCACATTAAACATGAGAACTACTTTTAATATAATATCCAGTTTTAAAATGCTATTTGAAGTAATGCATGTTTGTGCAATTGTTCTATATTTCAGTGCTTAGTGGTGTGCCGTGGCATTTTTTACTTATAAAACTGTTCTGTGGCTAAAAAGAAGTTTGGGAAACACTGTGCTAGAGTGTTGTAGCTGGTTGCCAGGCTGTTGCTATGTGGTTGCTAGTGTTCTCTGAACTTTCTAAAACAAGTCGTTACATTTAAATTATGACTCTTAAATTATTACATTTAGCTCTTATTCAGAAAAGGATTTTTAAAAGCATGTCTTATTTTACCACAGTCTCTATTTAAATAAAAAATTTAAATGTATTCATTTTAATTTTCTATTCATGATTTCTGCAAAGGGACCAGGACGACTGATCCGTGTAAACGAAAGAATGAATGGGGCTCTGTATTGTGAGATTTTGAGTGAAAACCTCCTTCCATCAGCAAGGGCATTGAAGATGAAATGTGGCTGGGTCTTTCAGCATGACAATGATCCCAAACACACCGCCCGGGCAATGAAGGAGTGGCTTCGTAAGAAGCATTTCAAGGTCCTGGAGTGGCCTAGCCAGTCTCCCGATCTCAACCCCATAGAAAATCTTTGGAGGGAGTTGAAAATCCGTGTTGCCCAGCGACAGCCCCAAAACATTACTGCTCTTGAGGAATGGGCCAAAATACCAGCAACAGTGTGTGACAACCTTGTGAAGACTTACAGAAAACTTTTGACCTCTGTCATTGCCAACAAAGTGTATATAACAAAGTATTGAGATGAAATTTTGTTATTGACCAAATACTTATTTTCCACCATAATTTGCAAATAAATTCTTTAAAAATCCTACAATGTGATTTTCTGGATTTTTTTTCTCATTTTGTCTCTCATAGTTGAGGTATACCTATGATGAAAATTACAGGCCTCTCTCATCTTTTTAAGTGGGAGAACTTGCACAATTGGTGGCTGACTAAATACTTTTTTTCCCCACTGTATGTAGTTTTTTTTTTTGGTGTTTGCCTTAGTGTTATGTTAGAATCATTATTATACTCTTATACCTTTTGTTCTTTAATATTTTGAATTGTTTTTAGCTTTATTTTTTTGTTTTTCATTTATATGTTAAGTTTTGAAATTTAGTTGTATGCATTTGTCATTTTTATTTAATCTCTTTATTTTTAAAATGTGTATAGATAGTATTTATACAGTTTTAGATTTGTTTTTAGTTGTTTTAATACTACAATTGATTGCTTCTGTTGTCCTCGTTTGTAAGTCGCTTTGATAAATGACTAAATAAATAAATAAATAATGGCACATGCAAGTCTCTGATCATATATAAAGCCACAATACCAACTCTGACGACGCGGTGTTTAATTATCAAAAAAAAAAAAGGAAATGTTTTTACATTTCATGAAAGTAGTATTGGTTTTGGACATACAAGGTTTCCGCCCGATAGCGACAATATGTAAATTTGTTGTTTTATCATCAACAACAACATAAAGTTAATTATGACCATGTGTTCCTACCTGACTTAAGCTCAAGTTTCACATTAAACATGAGAACTACTTTTAATATAATATCCAGTTTTAAAATGCTATTTGAAGTAATGCATGTTTGTGCAATTGTTCTATATTTCAGTGCTTAGTGGTGTGCCGTGGCATTTTTTACTTATAAAACTGTTCTGTGGCTAAAAAGAAGTTTGGGAAACACTGTGCTAGAGTGTTGTAGCTGGTTGCCAGGCTGTTGCTATGTGGTTGCTAGTGTTCTCTGAACTTTCTAAAACAAGTCGTTACATTTAAATTATGACTCTTAAATTATTACATTTAGCTCTTATTCAGAAAAGGATTTTTAAAAGCATGTCTTATTTTACCACAGTCTCTATTTAAATAAAAAATTTAAATGTATTCATTTTAATTTTCTATTCATTATTTTAAAATTAATTTTAATAGATATTTAGCGTGAACGTTTTGAGAACGTTACTTTGGAATGTTCTATGAAAATTCTGAAACGAGTCATTACATTTAAAAAAAATTTGACTTTTAAATGATTTAAATTTAGTTTGGGAATCAAGAAACAGTTAATTTCCTAAAAAAAAAAAAAAAAAGTATATATATTGTTAAAATAATTTAAATTCCAGCCATTGTGAGAACATAACTTTTGTATGTTTCCTGAAACAAGTAGTAACATTTTAAAAAGTATTAGATGAACAACCAGCTAAAACAATTCAGGGGGAAAAAAACATTCCATGAACTTTGTATAAACAATGTTTTTGTGCTAACATTTTGAGAACATTTAAAGTTCATGTAACTTTGAATGAATGTTCTATTAATGTTACTGGATGAATTTGTTCATAACTTCGAGAGAATGTTCTGAGAATGTTCCCTGTAAGCTGTGAGTTATCAATTTTTATCGGTTTGATTCCGATCAGCTAATTTCATTCATCTGAACTGTGAAACCTTAAGGCTGTTGTATGAATATTTGGTATGAGAAACAGTCAAATGATTAAAAACTTAATTAACATAATTCCGCTTTGACAAATTTTCTTTAGGCCACATGTGCCTATTTAAAGTTGCAAGTGAATGTTAATTAAACTTGTGGCAGGCAAATCCTGTTTGAATAATGAATCCTGTGTAGGTTGGCGTGTTTTAGTAAAACAGATGCTCATGAGATGCTCTATGACGCAATGGCCTTCAACATCACAATACATAATTAATCACGTGATATTCAGGCCATGATAAATGTTCTGTGTAAGTGGGAATGTTATATAACCATACATCGTACATGATGTATGAGTGTATTCATGAGTAAGCGACAGATGATTTAAAGTGAGGCAAAAATACAAAAACAATGATTTAAACCTCAACTTAAATCAAAACAATGAGTATATTTACATATATCTCCAAAACACATGCTAATATAAAATGATAGTAGATCATCCAACACAACTGTGTGTCTGCAGTAAGAATAGCCTACTGTTCCATTCTTGTGTAAAATTTTAATTGCATTGCAATATTAATTAGTTGTTATTGCATACAGTTCTGCATACTAAGTTTAGCAGTGTACAATACTGTGCATGTAGGACTTTAGAATTCCATTCTGAACATTAACATACTTGTATTGTCTCTCTTTAGCATGCAGAGATGCATCTGGTGATGTGAGTCATCACCACTACCTCCTCCTCCTGCTGCTGATGATCTTTAAAGGAGTAGTTCATCAAAAACTGAAAATTTGCTGACAATTTCCTCCCCCTCAGGCCGTGGTGTAGAGTTTGTTTCTTCATCAGATTCGGAGAAATGTAGCATTACATCACTTGCTCACCAATGGATCCTCTGCAGTGAATGGGTGCCGTCAGAATGAGAGTTCAAACAGCTGATAAAAACATCACGATAATCCACAAGAAATCCACATGATTCCAGTCCATCAATGAACGTCTTGTGAAGCCAAAAGCTGCATGTCTGTAAGAAACACGTCTATCATTAAGACATTTCTGACTTCAAAGTGTCTCTTCCATCTAAAATGTTAGTCTTGAGGGTGGCTTGAGGGAGAGGACATTTTAACATTTTGGGTGAACTATTCCTTTGAACAGCAGCAATGATTTAAAGGAACTGAGAGCCACTAGATGCTGCTCCATCCATGAGGAAGTGTATTTCCATTACTCATTCTTAACAGGTCGCGGTTTTCCACTGCAGGAGACTCTCTCGCTCTCTAGGCAGTGTCTTTATATCATCTTGACCCCATTTTGGGCAACATTAATGACTGTCGTCATATATTTTAAGAAACACTTGCTTGCTTTTTATATGGAACAGATTATGATGCTGAAAGAGGATTTGAAACCAGCGTTGCAGATTACTTTATAATGGTAAAGGTTGGGATTTTAATACTTTATTCTGGAAAAAGTCCAGATTAAAAAACCTTTTAAAAGGGCCTGAGATGTGCGATTATTATCCGGACATGTGTTTTGAAGCCACTTTGGTTTGAGATGATGGCGACACGCAGCAGAATATTGCACACCACAACACACTTTATTTAGATTCCTAAAAGGATGAGCTGATTGAAGCCGCGGGTCAAAGGGTCTCTGCGTGACAAAGGTTCCCATAGATGGGAAATTACTTCAAGGACATGACACAATATTTATTTCCGTTATCTTCTTCACTGAGACCCTGGTGAGCCACATTAAGCCATAATTACAAAGAGTTCACGCGTGTGCGCGTTTATAAGAGCGACTGCTTGTGTTCGTATATGTTTTGAGGCTACAGTTTAAATGTCACTAAAAGGAAAGTCTGGTGCTGATAATGGAGATGGAAGGGATGGCATGAATGTCCATCCCTTATGAGATAAATTTATAGATGCAGAGCCTTATTCCCCCCAAAATATCACTTGTAAAAAAAATGCTGAAATTATGTATATCAATTCTAGATTGCTTTGTTTAAATACGTACTTTATCTGTACTGTATATGAGCTCCAATTTTGAAGTAGACTAGAGAAGTGGTTCTTTTTTTTTAATTTATGAAATGTTTTGGTGATTGGTCTGGAAGCCCATTTCCACCTCAGAATAAAAGAATAATAAATGACAAATAAAATAATAAATAAATATGATAGTACTTTGATGTACATCCAACCCCTTTTTAAAAATTTTTTTAAAGCATACATTTAAGGTATAGCATTGTGTATAAAAACCTATAACTTTTAAGAGATTTGAAAAATTATTTCAATTTTATTTAAAATTTAGTTAAAGTTTGAGCATTTTTGTTCTGTGCTATTGCCATTTTTATTCGTTTATACTTTATATTATTTCTAAATAGCTTCATTTCAGTTCGTCACCAAGGCAATATTGTAATTTTCATTGAAAAAAGTTAATATTTTATTTTATTTCAGATTTATTTCAATTAATGACAACTGTCTTAGTTTTAGTTGACAACAACAACAGTGATTTGCAAATGTTAAAATTAAATGTACAATTATGAGATATAGTATAATGTACTGATTAGGATAAATAAGTCACAATTACCATTTTTAACGATGAGTTGGAATCAGGCTTCTTGTGTATTTTAAGGTAAACGGTGTAACGTTTTGTCCCCATTCTTTCAATCCACATACCCAGAATTATTACTACATTTTTAAAGCATCTTACCAGGCCAAGACATTTAGCTCATCTAACATTCTCCAGCTGCATTTGATCTTGCAGGTCAAGATCTTCAGAGGGAAATATTTTTAGGTCACAGAGTGATATGCGTCCCATTAAACACATTAACCATGCATGATAATTAAACTTTCATAATGTATGTTCCATAAAAGTGTTTGTTAGTTCCAGGTGAATAACACAGCAGGACTGTGGGCATTTTCTAAGGATTTCAGCCTTGTTCTCGCATGTGTGTTGAAATTAAACATGTTTGTGTTATGTAATCCCTCTGAGAACAATGATTATTCCTACGGAGTTCAACTGCAGTTTGACTTTGTGAATGTTCATGTAGGGGAATCTGAAGGAAAATACTGCTTATTTTTAAGACCATCAGACATTATTTTCATCACAGTAAAGCACATTTTCCAACCAAATAAAGTATAAAAAGAAAACGGCAGGGATTTATTATATATTTTTAAATAATACATTAAATCTAAATTTAAATACAATTAATTGAAAGCATAAATATAAGATACCTTGATGTATAAACACTCCATAAATCTGCTTTTTATGTATTTATAAGAAAGAGATTTGTTTTCGTTGCAATAATTAGTGGTCTTAAATATTAGCTTTATTTCAAAATATAATATATTATTTTTGTCTTTTGCAATTGTATTTCTCACATTTATGAGAAATACATTTGCAAGTGTTGTTTAAGTATTATTTATATACTATTATAGTATTTATTAATATTTTGAATTAGCTTCCATTTTTATATTTTCATTTTATATTTAAATTTTAGTTAAGATATAGTCGTTTTGTTATGTGCTTATGACTTTTTTTGTAGTTTTTGTTTATATTTCTATTTAGCTTTATTTATTTTTTAGCTTTATTTATTTTTATTTTCAGGTTTAGTTATTTTAGTACTTCAACTTATTTCATTTAATTTAGTTACCAAGGCAATATTTTTAATTTTCATTTGTATTTATGCAAAAAAAAGGAGATACATTTATATATTATTATGTTTAAAATCATCAAAGTACCTTTATTCTTTAAATTAATTTAAATGCTCTGTGGTTTAAAAAAAATATTTGGTTTAATCTTTATTTTAATTGCATAAAATATAATATCTTGTTTTTGTCTTTTGATTTTGAGGTAAATTATATTGGAGACATGGAGTCTCCCAACTTAGTGATATAGATGCCACAACAATAAGTAGGACAGGCTTGCAAATTAAGAAAAAGCAGCCATAAATTTAAATAAATAAATAAATAAAGTCAGTAATGACTAGTGTTTTCTTCCTTGACACAGATACCATACAGTAATAGACGCAGAATACTTGAGTAGAGAGAGAAACTGCTCTGCTGGGATTTTCCGTTTTTGAGAGCACAAGATCCATCTTTTTCAGATTGAATAGTTTGTTTTAAAGTGTCATGGTCTTATTGGCCCTCATAGCGATCTCTGCCTGACCCTGCCCATCATTTTTGACAGACAGTTGATGAAGCACGTCCGTGTTGTCTGGCCTCATTGAGCTCTTGGCTGTCTCACAGACATCACACCACCTTCAATACCATGACTGAAGGGAGACCCTTGAGCAAGGTACTGAACCCCCAACTGCTCCCCGGGTGCCGCAGCATTGGCTGCCCACTGCTCCGTGTGTGTGTGTTCACTGCTGTGTGTGTGTGCACTTGGATGGGTTAAATGCAGAGCACTAATTCCGAATATGGGACACCATACTTGGCCACATGTCACTTCACTTCTGTTAAACTCAATAGAAGACATTCTGAAGAATGTTGGTAACCAAACAGTTGATGGTGACCACTGACTTCCATATGCCAATAAAAAAGTAAATGAAACTGGATGTCATTGGCTATACCATCAACTAGGGCTGGGCAAAAAAAAAAAAAATTAGATTTTGACATCATGCATAGGGCTCACGGTTTTGTTGACACACATACTGAAGCGTGCATGACACTTGTGGTGTTTTCAGCCTCTGCCGACTCAATGACGAAATGAACACACAAACATCACCTCCAGAGCTGCTCTGAGAGTCACTTCATTAACATTTTACCGTTTAATTTGAAAAAAACTACCATCATATCATGTACACAGATGCTGAAAGTTCCCATTCAGTCAGTCACGTTCAACGTTACGTCAGTGACTGACGAATTGGGATCTCGCCCAAGAGCCCAATC
>NW_015506458.1:68288-84400 GCF_001515645.1 Sinocyclocheilus grahami | reverse complement strand
TTTTTTTTATGTCCAAACATACACACTACACACTGACTAAAATTCAAAAAGTGAAAAAGCATAATATGACCCCTTTAATAAAATTAATTCATAAGATGCATTCATAAGAATGAGGTTTGTTTGCATTGCAATAATAATCAAAAATGTGCAATAATGTTGGGTTCTTAAATATAAGCTTTATTTTACTTCGGTAAAATATAATGTGTTGTTTTTGTTTGTTGCAAATTTACAACACTGTAGTATTATTAAAATTGTATTATAGTATTTGTTAATAGTTTGAATTAGCTTTATTTTTCTCGTTTTTATTTTAAGATTTAATAATTTTGTTATGTGCTTTTGTCCTTTATATTAGTTTTGTTTTATATTTAGCTTTATGTATTTCAGATTTACTACTTCAATTTTTATTTCAGTTATTTGCCAAGGCAATATTTCTTTTGAAATTAATTTTGAATTATTTTTATTTCAGCTTTATTTTAATTAACAACAACTATTTTTTATTAGTTTTAGTTGACAATAAGAACAGTGATTTGCAGCTGTTAAAATTACATTCTGAGATATAAATTAGCAATTATGATTAAAAAAGTCACAATTACTTAAATTTTTTTTTTTTTTAATGATGAGGTAGAATCAGACTTCTGTAGATTGGTGTGTATTTTCAGGTAAATGGAAGTGTGTAATGTTTTGTCCCCAATCCACCCACTCAGAATTATTATTACATTTTTAAAGCATCTCGCCAGGCCAAGACATTTAGCTCATCTAACATTCTCCAGCTGCATTTGATCTTGCAGGTCAAGATCTTCAGAGGGAAATATTTTTAGGTCACAGAGTGATATGCGTCCCATTAAACACATTAACCATGCATGATAATTAAACTTTCATAATGTATGTTCCATAAAAGTGTTTGTTAGTTCCAGGTGAATAACACAGCAGGACTGTGGGCATTTTCTAAGGATTTCAGCCCTGTTCTCGCATGTGTGTTGAAATTAAACATGTTTGTGTTATGTAATCACTCTGAGAACAATGATTATTCCTACGGAGTTCAACTGCAGTTTGACTTTGTGAATGTTCATGTAGGGGAATCTGAAGGAAAATACTGCTTATTTTTAAGACCATCAGACATTATTTTCATCACAGTAAAGCACATTTTCCAACCAAATAAAGTATAAAAAGAAAACGGCAGGGATTTATTATATATTTTTAAATAATACATTAAATCTAAATTTAAATACAATTAATTGAAAGCATAAATATAAGATACCTTGATGTATAAACACTCCATAAATCTGCTTTTTATGTATTTATAAGAAAGAGATTTGTTTTCGTTGCAATAATTAGTGGTCTTAAATATTAGCTTTATTTCAAAATATAATATATTATTTTTGTCTTTTGCAATTGTATTTCTCACATTTATGAGAAATACATTTGCAAGTGTTGTTTAAGTATTATTTATATACTATTATAGTATTTATTAATATTTTGAATTAGCTTCCATTTTTATATTTTCATTTTATATTTAAATTTTAGTTAAGATATAGTCATTTTGTTATGTGCTTATGACTTTTTTTGTAGTTTTTGTTTATATTTCTATTTAGCTTTATTTATTTTTTAGCTTTATTTATTTTTATTTTCAGGTTTAGTTATTTTAGTACTTCAACTTATTTCATTTAATTTAGTTACCAAGGCAATATTTTTAATTTTCATTTGTATTTATGCAAAAAAAAAAGGAGATACATTTATATATTATTATGTTTAAAATCATCAAAGTACCTTTATTCTTTAAATGAATTTAAATGCTCTGTGGTTTAAAAAAATATTTGGTTTAATCTTTATTTTAATTGCATAAAATATAATATCTTGTTTTTGTCTTTTGATTTTGAGGTAAATTATATTGGAGACATGGAGTCTCCCAACTTAGTGATATAGATGCCACAACAATAAGTAGGACAGGCTTGCAAATTAAGAAAAAGCAGCCATAAATTTAAATAAATAAATAAATAAAGTCAGTAATGACTAGTGTTTTCTTCCTTGACACAGATACCATACAGTAATAGACGCAGAATACTTGAGTAGAGAGAGAAACTGCTCTGCTGGGATTTTCCGTTTTTGAGAGCACAAGATCCATCTTTTTCAGATTGAATAGTTTGTTTTAAAGTGTCATGGTCTTATTGGCCCTCATAGCGATCTCTGCCTGACCCTGCCCATCATTTTTGACAGACAGTTGATGAAGCACGTCCGTGTTGTCTGGCCTCATTGAGCTCTTGGCTGTCTCACAGACATCACACCACCTTCAATACCATGACTGAAGGGAGACCCTTGAGCAAGGTACTGAACCCCCAACTGCTCCCCGGGTGCCGCAGCATTGGCTGCCCACTGCTCCGTGTGTGTGTGTTCACTGCTGTGTGTGTGTGCACTTGGATGGGTTAAATGCAGAGCACTAATTCCGAATATGGGACACCATACTTGGCCACATGTCACTTCACTTCTGTTAAACTCAATAGAAGACATTCTGAAGAATGTTGGTAACCAAACAGTTGATGGTGACCACTGACTTCCATATGCCAATAAAAAAGTAAATGAAACTGGATGTCATTGGCTATACCATCAACTAGGGCTGGGCAAAAAAAAAAAAAATTAGATTTTGACATCATGCATAGGGCTCACGGTTTTGTTGACACACATACTGAAGCGTGCATGACACTTGTGGTGTTTTCAGCCTCTGCCGACTCAATGACGAAATGAACACACAAACATCACCTCCAGAGCTGCTCTGAGAGTCACTTCATTAACATTTTACCGTTTAATTTGAAAAAAACTACCATCATATCATGTACACAGATGCTGAAAGTTCCCATTCAGTCAGTCACGTTCAACGTTACGTCAGTGACTGACGAATTGGGATCTCGCCCAAGAGCCCAATCCCCTTCGAGTGTTAACTAAACGGTCTCGCTGCGACCTCCCCTGGGCGCTTCAGCGCTCTCACTAAAACAGTTTTTTCCGTTTCTAAAAGAACTAATTCTAAAAGAGCTCCACGAGCGACGGGTGTCTTTTTAAAGATGGCTTGTGTGCATGCCCAAGGTCAGCCCTTGTGCTGGGCTAGGTGCCCGTGTGTAGTGATTCCCCCTTCGGGTGATCCCACATGTGTATTCTTCCACGGTACGGCTCCCCTCTCGGTGAGCCCGTGTCTTTCCCTGGCAGTCGTTCACTGCCATCTCTGCAGTGTAGTGATCTCACCCCAGGTGGGTTGAGTCTACCGCAGAGACTTCCATATGTAGTACTGCCCTGGGCCAGTCCATATGTGTAATTCCACATGTTACCTCCTATGTGCGGGATGTGGCTTCCGTAGCGTCCCAACTGGGTACGCTTTCCCAGTGTTATCCAATGCACCACTGTATGGAACAGCAGTGGCGGTCACCTCTGCCTAGCCGCTGTCCTCTCTTCCGCCCCAGCTGGTGTGGGGGGGCTTGCCGGCTTCCGCAGGGCACTGGAGGGGGTCCGCAATAGTGGCGTTTTCCATACGGATCCCAATTCGTCAGTCACTGACGTAACGTTGAACGTGACTGACTGAATGGGAACGTCTAGGTTACTTGTGTAACCCTCGTTCCCTGAAGGAGGGAACGGAGACGTTACGTTCCGTTGCCACAGTTGCTGTACCACCGCTGTACGGCCGGGGCACGTAGTCTCGGCTCCTCAGCGAAAAACTGATGTGCGTTTGCACGCGCTCTCCTTTTATACCCGCGCTGCGGGGCGGGTGCGCGTGGCGAAGCACGCACGCCAACTGTCATTGGCTTGTTTAGTTAACACTCGAAGGGGATTGGGCTCTCGGGCGAGATCCCAATTCGTCAGTCACTGACGTAACGTCTCCGTTCCCTCCTTCAGGGAACGAGGGTTACACAAGTAACCTAGACGTTCTTCATGGCAACCCGTCAAAAGAAAAGTCCGGTTTAACTTGAAAAAATTGTGACAGTATTACTTATTGTACAGTAGAATGTAAAACTCAATGTAATAATAATAATAATAATTATTACACCTTTATTTTTAAAGGAATAATCACACATTTTTTTATTTTAACAGTAAACTTGTTGTGCAGCACTTTGTTTTTAAAAAATTTTTTTAAATTTTATTTTGCATTTGATTAAAGGATACATTAAATTAAATGACCTCGCAGTCGTTATTGTGTCACAGGAGAGAGAAATGCATCGGTCGACTGGACATAAATCAGAACCGGACGGTTTTTTGCTCTAAACACATGATCGGCTTTCAATTTTATTTTGGCTGATCTCTATTCCGGAACTGCACACAAAATGTATTGCAAAATGTAATTTGTGTGGAAATATTACTTTGTCTGTAAACGGCCTTTAACAGAGGTCTCAGACGCAAAGAGGAGAAAATACTGTAGCAGGCAGAGCAGCTCACTGTTCACGATGCTCGAAAAATAGGAAGAAAAATTTAAATATTGAATTGGGTTTGAGGGGATATATGAGTGTATCTCTGAAGGGAACTGACTGTCTTCAGAAAAGTTTAGATGGCATTTTCTTTTTCTCTTACCTCTGTGTTGATACAGCACAGCTCAGCTTTGTTTACAGTGGGAACCAAGGAAATGCTATATAGCTGCTGTTCCATAAACGCCACCTGCTGTCAGAGAATAAATTTGCATTTTATTTCAGTCCGTCTGCTGTTTTTGTTTTGCGCAGGTGTCTTATGTAGTATAATTTCACACATCTAAAGTTAGACCATTCTGGTTTTGCCTTAAATCTTGAAATCATACAATCTAATTCATATAAAAAACAACTGCTTGTGCTATGTCCATGTAGCATCTTTATTTGGATCATGATTATAATGCAGTGGTTGTCTATAATTTCAAATGGGTACATATTTTTTTGTTTATTTGTTTTAAGCCAGTTTGCCTGTTATAGAGCAAATAAACAACTAATTAATTTGCTTAAAGAAAAAAAAATTGTGATCGTTATCAGAATCGGCCAATTTGCTTCGGTGCATTAGCATATAGATGAGCTTAATGCATGAACTAAAAACCACAATACTTTTTTTATTTGGCATTTCAGGTACGAGTAAACATAAGACAAAATAGTAAAAAAAAATTGCATATTTTTTGCCACCCGAGTTCATAGCAGTGTATTTGATTTCTTAGCCAATTAAAAGTAAGAAATAAGAGAAAAATAAAACTTGTCAATCAATTATATATATCCTTGCTGATACTTTACGGATGCTTCTGTATTGATACAGCAGCAAATGACATGATGCAGTTTTGAAAAAGAAACACTGCGATGAACACTCTCATACAGTGTTTCATTCATACTTTTGCATAGAAAGTCCAAAACGGACTTGTGGAAGTAAGAAATTATGACGTATACATCCCTAATATGGACAAAAGCATCCAGCTTTTGCTGTAGGCAAACCAATATCTGCTGTATCTGAGCTGAATAAAAAGCAGAAACTTTTTGACTGATGAAATGTGAAGATAATAAACACACGATTCATAAAACTGTAAATTAGGAAAATATAGGACAAAATATTATAGAATACAAATGATTGTCCAGCAGTGTATTTGACTTTTTAGCCAATTAAAAATAAGAGATAAAAAACGAATAAAACCTGTCGATTAGACAATAAACAAATAAATACATAGCCTACATACATAAATCTGAAGTGATGGCTACGCCCCTTGCTGCAGCTAATGTTACTTCCACAGGCTCTCTCTTCACGACGTTCTCGTAAAATAATAATAATTTAATAGTAATAAAAGTGTACACGCACACCGCTCAGCTGAGAACTCCACTTACCGGCAGCCGTGGATGTTATTGAAGGTTTCCAGGTGAAAGTTCATCACGTGGATCATTTTATTTACGGCTAAATTATTATTCATTCAGTTTACTAATGGTTAGATTGGGCAGGCCTTCACAAAAGGGCGTTTAATTACAAAAAAATTATTAAAAATAGAATTGTCTTGATTAACCCCCTTAACTGTCACCGTCCCACCTGTGGGACGATTGGCGCTCTTTTTTGTTGTCTTTTTTCTCTATCAAATCTTTTAGTAATCATCATAAATCATATATCATTTGAAAGCTTAGAAGCCCAAAAACCATTTCGAAATCAGACATTGCGTTACCATGGAAATGGTACTTTAAAATCTTTTGGCGGTCTCCTTCCACTTAGTGGGCAGTGTCAAGTGTCATATTACAAAATGAATTACGCTCTTTCAGAATCAAAACTTTTTATAATTTTTACAAAAAAACATATCATTGGAAAGGTCTGAGTCTCAGGATTCCATATTTGGTGGTTATTTTGAGTATAGAAGTATATAGAGTATAGAAGTAATATTGACAGAGAAATCTAGACATTTGTGACAGAAAAATGCATAAAAAAAATTAAATGGAGTTTGGATGGCACCCGGTGGCTATTTGTGGTATAACGCCCTAAATAAAATCTCACAGGAACCTAAATTTTTTTCATATCAACTTCAAATTTGGAACATAACTTATTTAGACATAAGGCTTTAATTTTATACCAATTTTAGAGTAAAACCTGATATGTAAAATAAAATAAAATCAATATAGTGCATTTTCTTTACAGTAAATTTAAACTACTATAACTTTTTGATACTTTGATATAACTTTTCGAATTTTTGCGATAATCTGCTGATTTTCTTTTTTAAAAAGAGACCAAACTTATATCTGTATTCCAAAGTGTTCATAAATTACAACAATTTAAGTTTGGATAGTGCACCTGCATGCCTATTTAAAAAAGGGGGGGTGACAAGGGGTTAAAGGGCACTTTGGGCATGGAAGGGGAAAAGGGGCACCCCCACCCCCCTACACGTGCCTGTAATATTACATTTGACATTTCTGTCACCCTCACTTGTGAAATGATGGCTAGGCCCCTGAGCCTAACGCATGTTTTCTTCATGGCAGGAGGCCTCCATGCATATCTAATCTGTTTAGAAAGGAGCTATGCGGTGTGGAAAAGTTCAGTCTGAATTTGTTTTAGCAGCAGGCTGTTCACTTTATCCTCCGTTGTCCTTTACAGTTTTGAGGAAAACAATGTACCGACTGCACCCCTTGTGTCGGGACGTAATTGAAAAGATATTTGAGTCTCATGGATTGCTGGCGATAATCTTTAAAGCACGGGGTTTAGAAAGGAGCTATGCGGTGTGGAAAAGTTCAGTCTGAATTTATTTTAGCAGCAGGCTGTTCACTTTATCCTCCGTTGTCCTTTACAGTTTTGAGGAAAACAATGTACCGACTGCACCCCTTGTGTCGGGACGTAATTGAAAAGATATTTGAGTCTCATTGCTGGCGATAATCTTTAAAGCACGGGCTCCGGCATGCACGTGGGTTGCTTAGCAACAGCAGGTTGTCGGGAGAGTTTGGTGCAAATGAGGGAGTTGTGCCTCTCTGTCTCTCTCTCTCTCTCTCTCTCTCTCTGGCTGTGTGGGCTGATTTCAATGGCTCTTCACTTCACATCTTAGATGAAAACCAATCAAATATTCTCGTTGTGATCATAACCAGAAAAAAGATAATTAACTTAAAAAACAATATGGACGTTATATAACAACGTTAGAATTTATTTATTTATTTAATTTGTAAACAAATTATTAAATTTCTATTAAGCTAGAATCCATTAAAAATATAAAAAATGACAGTGAAGACATTTATAATGTTACAAAAGATTTATATTCCAAATAAATGCTGTTCTTCTGAACTTTCTATTCATCAAAGAATCATGAAAGAAGCGCAACAGTTTTCAACATTGATGAAGGATCGTGAAGGACAGTGAAGACTGGAGTCATGATTCTTAAAATTCAGCTTTGCATGACATTTTGCTGTTGACATAAAAAATCTTACCAACCCCAAAGTTTTGTATACGGTAGCCTATATTTCATATGTGTTCGTAAAGATGCCTGAACAAAAAAAGTATTTAAATAAGCAAATAGTGAAGTGTCTAGGATTTGATCATTACTTTTTATTTCTCAAGCAACCATGTTGGAAGACGTACCCATGTCCATATTCCAGGATGGCAATGTCAAGATTCAACGGACCCAAATTATGAAATTTGGTTCGGGGAGTATGAGGAATATTTTTCACGTATGCAGTGGCCATTATCGAGTCCTGAGCTTAACCCTATTGAAAGTCTTTAGGATGTGCTGGAGTCAACTTTACGAACTGGTGAGACTCTCCCAATAGAAGATATGTCAATAGAAGATCGAAAATTAATGCAACTCTTGATGGAAATAAATGTTGTGATGTTGCACAACATTGTTGAAACAATGCCACAATGAAAGTACAATGTTATCAAATGTAAAGGCGGTCCAATTAAATATTAGAGTGTGTGACTTTTTTATTGGACAGGCAGTGTAAAGTCCAAAGACTTTCAGTGGGGTTAAGGTCTGGACTCTGTGGTTACCAATCTTTCACAGTTTGAGCCTGGTGAATCTTGGCATTGTCATTCTGGACATGGGTACATTTTCCGACATGGTTGTTTAAGAAATGAAAGTAAAAGAATTGTTGGCAAACGTACAATATACGAGAATTACAATATATTTACAATATACTATATATATATATATTTTTTTTTCCCCAGGCAGAGTGTATAATCATTGTAGGCTATATGGCTATTCAGACTTATCTTTATGCCCATCCACCATACGTTTCTGAGCATCATATCACCTGCATGACTCAATCATTGAGGGGGATTTTAGGCACAGATGAATCTGTTTGTCATCAGTATTATTGCATATATGCATGTGTGATCAGTGCCAATATCTAATCATGTCATAGTACATGGTATTAGGAGTATTAACACACCAGTACATCACTGATTGCACCGTGTTTGATAAATCACAATGAACCTAATCTGATTACACATACTTGGATTATTATCCAATGCATGGGCCAGTCCTGTCAAGATGTTGCTTTATTTCATATACTGTATTAGAACTACATTTATTTTTTGCTTTCTTTGTAGTCTTCAAGTACACTTGAAGTTAGAATTGACTTCCTTGATACATTTTCTTGGTCTTATAATATGTTGTGTTCCACAGAAGAAAGTCATACAGGTTTGTTTCATCATTGTTTTTGCAAACTTACATCCAGGTCAGGCTCCGTTTTGGTATGGAAATCCTACTTTTCACTATTCAGTCATTTTAATTTTGCATAATTACACTTTTATGCAGAGAAACGTAGTCAAACTATTTATTTGATCAGTATGTGCTTCAGGATTATTAAAGAAAACAACAAAAAAACCCATTAAAATATTTTCATTAATCTTCAAATACACAATTAACTGAAATAAAAATTCATATAATCTAAATAGACATTTAAAAAAACACACAAAAAAGTAATAAAATGACAAAGACACACAACACAATTACAACAAAAATGAAAACTGAATCTAAAAATAAATCTAATTCACAGTTTTTACTGTTAACTAAAACTAAAACATAAAAAAAAAACATTGTTGTTATTTCAAATAGAATACAATATTTTTCAAATAAATGTAATTAATTTCAGCGAGTTGCCAATACATTTCTCATTTTCATTTAGTTTAGCTTGGTATACTAAAATAACTTAAAAAATATAATCATATTAAAAACAAAACAAAAAACAAGAACACTGCCAATTAAAAATGGTTGTTGACAGTACTATTTACCACTTTAGCAGGAGCAACAATTTACTCGTGGATAAAATCAAATCCCACCCTATATTTTCTTATAATGGACATATATTGGGCTGCAATTACTTACTGACTTAAAGTAGTATTGAGAGTCTTAGATCAAAAGTCAGCTGGTTTTTAAGAGTGCATCCTCTGTGACCTATGAAAGTCAACGTTCTTCAGTGTCACTTTTTATGTTAATAAGAGTGCCATCTGTTTGGAGGTGAATACATGTCCTGGAATGTGTCAGGGATTATCTGACACATTAAATGGTTAATGCATCACTGGCCTTTCCGTTACTGTTTGGAAATGACATTGTGCAATGACAACTCCCCCGTCTGTCCACTGGCTGCAAAGGGCACGTTAGTCTGAAACCCCTCGAGCACAAATGGGAATTTGAGGAGTGAATAAACAAGCAGGAAATAAAGGATCTCTAGTTGAACGTGAGTGTGCTGGACAGAGGAATGACCTCTAACAGGACGGCCGATCGGGAGCCGAGAGCCAAGGACAGTGAGTGTGACAACTGCTGTGAGTGCCGCCGGCCCTCCTCCCGAGTGCCTGTGCTGAACTTTTCAACTTCTTTCTCCTGCTCTCCACGTTCCCCGTCCAGCCTCGCGTTCCTCGCTCTGCACTGCTGAGTTTTCACAGGGACTAACAAAGACAATGTAGCAAGCGAAGGTCATGTACTTGATGTACTGGAGAGCCGTTTAGAAATGTTTTGTTCTTTATGTTGCTATTTGTGTTGATTAAGTGCCAGAGGAACTTTGTTTTATTATTTTATTTAATTATAATACTTTTATTTTGATTTCATTTTATTGTTTTGTTTAAATTTATTATAAAGTTATATGTGTTCAATTTATAAAAATAAATGTAACATATATATCACATTAATGTGGATAGCAGTTCAGATCAGCTGAACTTGAGATAGTGAAATTCTATTCTATAATTGTATTATTCCTAAAATGAATTAGGAGAAATAAAAATAGACTTTAAACATTTATAATACATTGTTTTATAGACTGCACAAGTTATGTTACAACAACTTTAATGTGGATATGTGAATTTTATTTTATTGTCCTACATTTTTTTATTACATTTATATTAAAGTTATAAAAATAAATAAAACATATAACGTTAAAGTGGATAGCAGGTATTGGCAAACCTGTTTGAGGCATTATTGAGATCTCTTCTGAAAAGAGATTACTCTGGCCTTTTTCTCAGTAGATAAATCTGAGGCACAAGATTTATCTCTCCATTAGAGAAACAATTGAGATATTAAAAAGATGCAGTTTTTCTTTCCTATAGGATAATACACAATACTTTTTGTTAAAACCACACAAGTAAGCCTAAGCAAATCAACGGCTCACTCTTTAGATCTTTTGTTTGCTATAGTCTTCATTTTGCCGCACTCTCTGTTTGCTCATTCAAAGCAGTGCTGGCTTTGCCTCGCCTCAACGTGTTTGAAGCTCATATAATGTCATAGACGCATAGACAAACAGGGTTCTTTCTCTGGCAAAGACACTGGTTCAACCTTGCAAACACACATGCTTTTCTCCTTCCCTTTACTCTCTTGTTCTCTCAGTAAGTCATTCAGTAACTTCCCGCCTGAGGGTAAACCACTGGCCCGGCCCACCGAATGCAGATTTCGCCAACTATTACACAAGACGTGTCCATTATCTGTCCCCGATCACACCTAATGCAGCTGTGTTACTCTGCCTTTACCACCTGCGTCTGTTTTTAGGAACAAAGCTCTTTGAAACATTTGAAATGTTGAGCTACCTTTCTTCCAGTTGTAAATCTGCTATGCTAATTGGGCATTGGGCCATGTTTATGCCTATTTTTGTGGAACAAATAAGAGGTATGGAAAACAGGAATGGCCATCCAGCGAATAAATACATCCTTTGACTCTTATGAAGTGGTCAGACTTTACTTCTGTTAGAGTATTTGGTATTCGGTAGCCAAAGCTGTCCTGACCAACTCAGAAAACTCACAATAAAGGACAAAAAATGCTTTTCATGTTATGTCTTTGGTACTTTGGATCTATACCTTTTAGTGTCAAAACCTAAAAGGGGCTTTAAACATTTGCTGATTTAAGCAACTGATCTTGTTAGCCCCTTGAAAGCCTCGTTCTGCTGCTATAACCTTCAAGCACTAATTACTGTAAAACTTAGTTTCACAGTGATTTCAGTAGTGATTTTCCATCATCCTGTTGCAAATACTCTGCTTGTTGTGTCTCGTGATCCTGTGTGAAGCTGCTACCTGCAGCGTAATACCTTCACTGTCTGTTTTGACTTTATACATTTGTGTTCTTTCTTCTTTTGTAATTCTGATTCCTTGCTGTTTATAGGTAAGCAAAGATGCCATGAGGGCAAAACTGTTCAAGAGCAAAGCATAGTGAGTGTTGAACATAAATTAGCTGACAAAAGCATTATAGAAGGCAGAAAGAATTAACATAAAATGTTAACAAACATACGTGTATAGAGATACAGTCAAAATATCTGGGCTCTGTAAGATTGTAATGTTTTTGAAAGAAGTCTCTTAGTACTTTTGCCCAAGACTGCATTTATTTGATTAAAAATACAGTAAAGCCAGTAATATTGGGAAATATTTTTAAATTAAATTTAAAATAACGTTTCTATTTGAATATATTTTAAAATGTAATTTATTCCTTTGATCAAAGCTGAATTTGTATATAACATTTATATAACTTATAATAAAACATTATAGTGAAAGTGCGAATGTTCCCTGTTAGCTGAGTGCCTTCCTTCTCCTTAACTTCCAGATTGGTTGGCACTGTTTAAGCTTGGTGATATAGAGCTTTGGCAACCTGTAATACAGTATGTGTTTCCTAGATCACAATCCAGCGAGTCCTACATATTCCCGTGTGAACCTGATGTACTTGTTTATGGTCAGTGTGTTCTCTAAACATCATCTCTTTGTGGGTTTTAAGCTTCATCCAGGTGTCAACTGCATATCTGAACCATGAGGTTCTGCTGCTTGAAAGACTTTACACAAGGCAAGACAAGGAGTTCTGTATGAAGTTATTTGAGTTCTGGATGCGATCATTCGTGAGGTCTCTTAATCCTATAACTTCTTATATACCTCTGTTAATCGCTAAAAGGGCTAAAACAGTCCTGATTTCAATAGAGAGACCATATGGGCCAATGTTTCACAATGGTTTCGGAAGAACGCATTTCCATGACCCCGTGTGACATGTTGTGTTTGTTGTGTCAACCTGCTGTCTTTACTTTAACTGTCCATTTTGTGTTTAGACATTTGTGTTACTCTTTTGTGCGTTTCTTCTTTCTTCTGCTGTTTATAGGTAAGCAAAGATGTCTCGAGGGCAAAACTGTTCAAGCTTCAAGAGCGTAATAAAATAAAAATGTACATAAATTAGCAGGCTAGAGTTCAGATATTTAAGATGTTTAATGACAGAAAGAACAAATAATAAAAATCGGAAAAGATTAACACATTTTTATGTATTATACTGTATCTCAAGTTCTTATGAGTTAATTTTAATTCAGGTAAATGTGTTTGAGTAAGAGGTCTGTTTGATTAGTGTATCCAGCTAAAAGAGAACATTTTTCAACAGTTAGGACAAGACATTCCTAAAGTAGTGTTTATGGAATTATGGAATCATTATTAATATCTGATATACGTTCTTGTAACGTTGAGAAAAAACTTTTTGAGATCAACTTGCTCCTTATGATGTTATTTGCACTTGATGAACATTCTCAAAATGTCATTATGTTATTTGTCCTTGAACATTCGGTGAAATGTTTTTGGAACCTTCTGTTACATTCTGTAATGTTTTTTTAAAATAATGTTATAATCACAGCAAGAAAACTGGACATTTTAATTTTCTTAGAATATTAAAAATAAATGTTTGAATAAAGTTATATTCTGGGTGAAAATAAATTTAGTAGAATGTTGTAATAAACGTTTTTTTGTGTTCTAATCACAACAAGAAAACTGGACATTTTAACATTTTATAAACATTTCAATACAATGTTCCCACAATGTTTTTATAACCATTTTATACCCTAAATTTAGCATTAGATGCCATCTTTCTTTTTTTGCACATGCATTTTCTTTTTAATTTATTCATACAATTTTATTATTATCATTATTAATATTTACTTATTTATTATTATTATTTAATAAAGAAAATTTGGGCTTGTTTCTTCATAAAGGTACTTAGTTACTGCTCAAAAATTGTGGTTGGTACAATTTTTTTATGTTTTTTAAAGAAGTCATGCTCACCAAGTTGTATGCTCACCAAGGCTGCATGATTCAGAAAATCATTCAAATATGGTGATTTTGTGCAGATTCATATTTTTGTGGAAACCATTAATTTCTTTGAACACTTTTGGATGTTAGTCTATATGGGCAGTTGCTGGTTAACGTATTTGGGGCTTATTTTGGGCCAAAATACACAGTCACAAGACATTTGAATTGTTTTGCTTAAAAGGTATAATTATTGAAAAGATGTTTGTTTGCAGCAAGATGCAATATGTAATTTAACCTCTGTTTTATGCAACAATGAACCAGATAAATCAATGTGATTGTAGATATGTTTGACTCTTCTGGAGGGTTTTCTAGGGATAAGTTATTCACTCCGTTTCTGTTTACATGTGCAGCACACAATCCCTCAAAATTAGTGTCTATTTTTGCTATTGGCGTCTGTATAATGAGAGGATGAGAAGCGGATGAATGTAGGTGTCTTCCCAGGAAAAGACGAGTGGAAAATTTTGTTCAGGGACAAATTGGGCAGACAGGGGCGGGGTGATGTCTGGTAACCTGAACCCTGGAGACACAAATCTTTGTGACTTCGTTAGGTAAAGCTACACTCCCTCTCCTCTCTGCTCCTCTGTCTCAATCACTCTCATTCAGCTCTGAGAAGAAACAATGGTCTCTCACATGCTGTGAGCCTTGCACACACAATAATATCCCTTATGTGAGCGAGCCACTCGGCTGACTGATCCAGCTCTCCAGAGAGGACAGTATGTGCTGAGATTCCTCCAGGGCCTCGTAACCCGATGATTCCTTGAGGAAAAATCCACAGTCTGGGGGGGATGTGATTACAGGTGCCTTAGAAATGGATGTTTTAAAGGAGTAGCGCACCCAAAAATGACAATTCTGTCACCATTAATCTTACAACAACAGAACTGTGTCAGCCGATGAATATGCAGAGTGTGACATCACAGGAGCTGAATAAGTCAGCATGTGGCTGAACGTGTTATTAAAAAGTGTTTGTTAGGCACAAAGTAGAGTTGACTTGTTTATGGTTACTGAACACTGCTCATTTGATCAGTATTTAAAGGTAAACCTGTCTGTTTTATAATAAGTTCTATTTTGAACTGAAGTGTTATGTAACGTGAGGCTGTTTTTGGCAGTGAACGCCAGATATTACTTATGCATGATAACACAACAATGGTAAGGATTATTTTAAAATAGACATTTTGGTGAAAATAGAGTTAAACCATAAAACATAGATAAAATAACCATGTAGGTGCTATATACAGTGGGGAAAAAAAGTATTTAGTCAGCCACCAATTGTGCAAGTTCTCCCACTTAATTTAAAAAGATGAGAGAGGCCTGTAATTTTCATCATAGGTATACCTCAACTATGAGTATATTATATTATATTATATTATGTTCCTTCTGTTTCGAATGAAATTAAGTACTTTTCATTTGCACCTTTCACTGGATTATTCCAAATATATGGTTATTTAATATATAATCCACATGTTTGTCATATATCAAGGGGAAAAAGTGATTCCACTACTAAATAATGACAAATATATTTTATTTATTATTATTATTATTATTATTTTTAATCATTCTCAAGCTTCAGAAGACCAAGAATATAGCAAAAAAAATAATAGATTGACTACTGTTATGATACATTGACAGCACACATCCCAATTCACTTTCCGTATCCTTCAGAAGGACAGGTTTGGAATGACATGAGGGTGAGGAAATTAATTTAAATTTTTGGCCCAGCAATTCCTGAATATGAATAGACATTTGTAATGTCACTGAATTGTGCTGACATACTAGAAGTGACAACCTTCTTCTAAAATCAGATTCTTGCTGATTTCTGCAGTGTTCTTCACGAGAGCCACGCAAGACAGAGACACTGCCTTCTTTCACACTCGTCATGTTTATTTTTCTGTTGATCTGTTGCCTCTCTCTCTCTCTCTCTCTCTCTCACACATACACACACACAGTGTCTATGGCTGACATTTCCCTCCATGCTCACAGCTGCATGCCTGAGAGAATAAGCAGCTCTTAGAGACACTCTACAGTCCTTACTGCACGGCCATGAGCAGCACACTTACAACACTGACATCCATACTGTTGAAAATAAAGAAACGGCAGAAAAAACGCAAAGTGTTAATTTGGGGTGACTACACACACACACACACACACACACACACACA
>NW_015506458.1:56286-68278 GCF_001515645.1 Sinocyclocheilus grahami | reverse complement strand
TTTGATCAGTATTTAAAGGTAAACCTGTCTGTTTTATAATAAGTTATATTTTGAACTGAAGTGTTATGTAACGTGAGGCTGTTTTTGGCAGTGAACGCCAGACATTACTTATGCATGATAACACAACAATGGTAAGGATTATTTGAAAATAGACATTTTGGTGAAAATAGAGTTAAACCATAAAACATAGATAAAATAACCATGTAGGTGCTATATACAGTGGGGAAAAAAAGTATTTAGTCAGCCACCAATTGTGCAAGTTCTCCCACTTAATTTAAAAAGATGAGAGAGGCCTGTAATTTTCATCATAGGTATACCTCAACTATGAGAGACAAAATGAGAAAAAAAAATCCAGAAAATCACATTGTAGGATTTTTAAAGAATTTATTTGCAAATTATGGTGGAAAATAAGTATTTGGTCAATAACAAAATTTCATCTCAATACTTTGTTATATACCCTTTGTTGGCAATGACAGAGGTCAAACGTTTTCTGTAAGTCTTCACAAGGTTTTCCCACACTGTTGCTGGTATTTTGGCCCATTCCTCCATGCAGATCTCCTCTAGAGCAGTAATGTTTTGGGGCTGTCGCTGGGCAACACGGATTTTCAACTCCCTCCAAAGATTTTCTATGAGGTTGAGATCTGGAGACTGGCTAGGCCACTCCAGGACCTTGAAATGCTTCTTACGAAGCCACTCCTTCGTTGCCCGGGCGGTGTGTTTGGGATCATTGTCATGCTGAAAGACCCAGCCACATTTCATCTTCAATGCCCTTGCTGATGGAAGGAGGTTTTCACTCAAAATCTCACGATACATGGCCCCATTCATTCTTTCGTTTACACGGATCAGTCGTCCCGGTCCCTTTGCAGAAAAACAGCCCCAAAGCATGATGTTTCCACCCCCATGCTTCACAGTAGGTATGGTGTTCTTTGGATGCAACTCAGCATTCTTTCTCCTCCAAACACGACAAGTTGAGTTTTTACCAAAAAGTTATATTTTGGTTTCATCTGACCATATGACATTCTCCCAATCCTCTTCTGGATCATCCAAATGCTCTCTAGCAAACTTCAGACAGGCCTGGACATGTACTGGCTTAAGCAGGGGGACACATCTGGCACTGCAGGATTTGAGTCCCTGGCAGCGCAGTGTGTTACTGATGGTAGCCTTTGTTACTTTGGTCCCAGCTCTCTGCAGGTCATTCACTAGGTCCCCCCGTGTGGTTCTGGGATTTTTGCTCACAGTTCTTGTGATAATTTTGACCCCACGGGGTGAGATCTTGCATGGAGCCCCAGATCGAGGGAGATTATCAGTGATCTTGTATGTCTTCCATTTTCTAATAATTGCTCCCACAGTTGATTTCTTCACACCAAGCTGCTAACCTATTGCAGATTCAGTCTTCCCAGCCTGGTGCAGGTCTACAATTTTGTTTCTGGTGTCCTTTGACAGCTCTTTGGTCTTGGCCATGGTGGAGTTTGGAGTGTGACTGTTTGAGGTTGTGGACAGATGTCTTTTATACTGATAACGAGTTCAAACAGATGCCATTAATACAGGTAACCAGTGGAGGACAGAGGAGCCTCTTAAAGAAGAAGTTACAGGTCTGTGAGAGCCAGAAAGCTTGCTTGTTTGTAGATATAATATAATAGATATAAATAATACTTATTTTACCGAGGAATTTACCAATTAATTATTTAAAAATACTACAATGTGATATTCTGGATTTTCTTTTCTCATTTTGTCTCTCATAGTTGAGGTATACCTATGATGAAAATTACAGACCTTTTTAAGTGGGAGAACTTGCACAATTGGTGGCTGAATAAATACTTTTTTGCCCCACTGTATAAAACCGTTGAGGGTTGACTGTATAAAAACAGTTCGTGCTGCACTGTATTTGTTTTGTCCTATCGTATCTATCATATGTTGTTGCCTTATTAAAAAATATGCTATACATTTAAAATAAATGTATTTAAATTTTATAGTACATACTTATATATAAATACATTCATGAATGTTTTTAATGAATGGATTTTATAATAATACAAATAGCAATGTGTAACATTTTACCATATTTATTGCAACACTTTTATTTGTTCCCCACAAAATTATATATATTATATTATATTATATTATGTTCCTTCTGTTTCGAATGAAATTAAGTACTTTTCATTTGCACCTTTCACTGGATTATTCCAAATATATGGTTATTTAATATCTAATCCACATGTTTGTCATATATCAAGGGGAAAAAAGTGATTCCACTACTAAATAATGACAAATATATTTTATTTATTATTATTATTATTATTATTATTTTTAATCTCAAGCTTCAGAAGACCAAGAATATAGCAAAAAAAAAAAAATAGATTGACTACTGTTATGATACATTGACAGCACACATCCCAATTCACTTTCCGTATCCTTCAGAAGGACAGGTTTGGAATGACATGAGGGTGAGGAAATGAATTAAAATTTTTGGCCCAGCAATTCCTGAATATGAATAGACATTTGTAATGTCACTGAATTGTGCTGACATACTAGGAGTGACAACCTTCTTCTAAAATCAGATTCTTGCTGATTTCTGCAGTGTTCTTCACGAGAGCCACGCAAGACAGAGACACTGCCTTCTTTCACACTCGTCATGTTTATTTTTCTGTTGATCTGTTGCCTCTCTCTCTCTCTCTCTCTCTCACACATACACACACACAGTGTCTATGGCTGACATTTCCCTCCATGCTCACAGCTGCATGCCTGAGAGAATAAGCAGCTCTTAGAGACACTCTACAGTCCTTACTGCACGGCCATGAGCAGCACACTTACAACACTGACATCCATACTGTTGAAAATAAAGAAACGGCAGAAAAAACTATCTATCTATCTATCTATAATATGTTCTAAGAAGGTTTTGCTAACGTTCCCATTAAGTTCTGAAAACATTTCTGAATGTTCTCTGAACATTCAAAACGTCCAGTTTTTTTAATGTTTAAAAAAACGTTTTTTTTGTTTTTTTTTTTTTAAGTGAATGTTAAGGGAACATTCCATTTTATCATTTTTTTTTTCAAACATTATGGAAATGTTACTTTTAAATGTTCTCTAAATGTTCTGAAACAAGTAGTAACATTTAAAAAAAAAACGTTAGACGAAGTGAAATGTTTTTAAAAACTGTTACATTAATGATTTATAAATAACATTTTTGTGCACATGTTCTGAGAACATTGTTAAAGACTAGATAACTCTGAATGAAAGTGCTGGAAATGAAATTAAATTAAATGCTGTGCTGGAAATGAAATGTTACTGGAAAAACTTTGAGAGAACCTTGCAAGTACATAATATATAGCCAATGCGGTATATTATATTTATGTCTATATATTTATGTTTTATTTTCGATTGGGAAAATATATTCACTTCAACTGTTCACAGCAATAAATTATGTTGAGCTGAGTTGTGTTGTGTTGTGTTATGATGTTATGGGCCAGACATTACCACAAAATATTAGATTAGATTAGATTGCATAATTTTTCCTCCTTTAAGAGAACTAAAGATCTTGTTTGCCATTTCTGCTCACATCCATAGAGCCCCTGCTGTAATCACGTGTGTCACAGTAGCCCCTTCCCCCTTCACATTTCTCTGTACAGTGAAAGACTACATCACATTGTCCTTTCATTTTGAGAATAATCCCTGTTTCAGACAGACCAATTATTGGATGAAGCACTGGAACCAGTTTACTAAATGATAGTTTTCACTGTTTAAGGGTATTATTAGCTATTACCGTGTGTGATTTGATCCAGGCATTGCTATTTCCAAAGACTAAAATAGACTGGTGCACTTGTTTCTTGCAAAGTAACAAATTCTGCTTTATTCACGTGAATTCTAAGTAACACACGGGCAGACAGCCTACTTTAGTATATAATGTTTCCTTTAAGAGACGGGACTGCTTCCTTAAAACAGGTTGGGCAGCTGCTTTAAAGTGCCATTTCATGATCCCAAGTTAATGAGTGCTAGACCTTTATGAGGAAAAAAAATATTAAAATGTAACCACAAAACCAGCAACACCGATTTCTGCTTGAATCGTTTATGACTGTCAGAGAGACATTCCCAGAACCCTGATTTCACCTTCAATGTCCACACAGTTCATTCCCACCTTCCTAACACATGCTGTCATTTATAGGCCTCTCTGAGCTGCAGCACCAGCTGATCCTGGTTTTCCTGGAGTATTTACCAAACTAATGGATGCAAACTCAAAAGGAAATGTGCAATCCATGCTCACAGACATATAAGTGGTGGCATGCTGTAGAAAAGCATAAATATAGACTGAACTTAATCCGCTGTTGACAGAGAAAAGATAGCGAGACGTTTACAAAACACGAACAAAACGTATGCCAAACTCACATTCAGAATGCTTGAAATACGAGATTGTAGCCTAAAAGCATAGTTTGATTTTATCAGATTTATTACTGGGTGTTGAATGCCAGAGGACACAATTTACACAGTCATTCATCACTTACCTTTGAAATGGAGAAGTGGCCAAAAGTCATAAAAATCAGGTGGTGCCAGACTAATAAATGATTTATAAATGCAGAGAAATTTAATGTTAAAGACAAATCAGTGCACACGGAAGTTTTATAATAAATTGTTATGTGCAAACTACCACAGGTCTTTTCAAATATTGAGTAAGCTCGTTCCTCATGTAGATGTCAATGACATGACCTACCTTTACAGATGAAGGTTGAATAAATGTTAAAGCTCCATGGCAGCAACCAAAACTCCTCCCTAATCTTCTTACAACTCCTCCTTGAAACAGGTGAGTTGGCAGGGTATAAATTTTGTGAACCTTGCTTGGGCACACAGGAGCTTTTTGTCTCTGGAGAGGCTTTCAGGAGGACTACGACATCTAAAATCCAAAAGCTCCAGAGTTTAAATTGAAATAAACAAGGAAAATGGGGCTTGGAGTGAGTAGACTATGACTATGATTTATTATACTGCCAGTTTCATTGCACATTTGCTTTTATTGCTCTATTTCTCTCTCTTTTGCTTTGTTTAACTAAGTTAATGTGTTAGTTGCATATGTTAAGTATCGTTATTTTTGATAGACAGGGAATGATAAGTACAAATTGGCGGCAACTTCAGAGGATGGAGCAAAAATGCCAAAAAAAGGGAAAAAAAAGCAGAAGGACATGGACGATCTTAAAAAAGAAGTGGATCTGGTAGGAAATTCATATATAAATACATTTTTAAAAATACACATTGCATTAAAATACTTTTAACATTCCATTTAACAATAATCAGTTATGTGGGAAACTAAGATTTAAAGGCTCTTTTTGCTTCTGCAGGATGACCATAAGTTGACAATGGATGAGCTTCACCGCAAATACGGCACTGACCTGACCAGGGTGAGCTTAGTGACACTTTTGGGAAACATTATGTATTTAAAATGATATCATATGAAATCATATGCGTCTTTTATCTTCTTAGAATGACATAAATTATTGTTGTTATTATCTGCCTTTGAAAAATTGGTAACCTCATTGAAATTTTGGATTGTTAAGCTCCATATGTCTTTTCTGTCAAATCAAAGCACTTTTACTCTAAAAAAAAAAAATATATATATATGACATCTGTGCAAGAAGTTTACCAGCAGGCATGTTAAAATCGAAATTAATATGTAATTGAAACAGATTATATGTTGTAATGGAAAACGTCTAATACAAGTACTTGCAAATAATCTATGAAAGCTTTGGATTTGAAACCTATGTGCATAATATTATTTGAGTCAATTATTGCTAACTGTCCTGGAGCAAACCCGGACATAAGCAAGTGCGGCACTGCCATTTTGCTACACCCCCACCTAGATCAAACCTTCTGCCCCACCCTGACCTTCATTAAACTCCAACACCTCAAGGACTGCATGCCCCCTTTTAGTTATCCTACAAAATCTCCCTTGAATTTATGTTTATATATATATATTTTTTTTTAAATAAAAGCCTTTGTTTTAAGCTTCACTCACCATGCAACAACTTTTAACAAATTGTTATTTTATTATTATTATTGGCAGGGCTTGTCCTCTTCTCGTGCAAAGGAGATCTTAGCTCGTGATGGGCCCAATGCCCTGACCCCACCTCCTACAACTCCAGAATGGGTCAAGTTCTGTAAACAGCTCTTTGGTGGGTTCTCAACGCTGCTGTGGATTGGTGCAATCCTTTGTTTTCTGGCATACGGTATCCAGGCTGCCTCCGAAGATGAACCTGCTAATGACAATGTACAGTGGAACAAAAATCTTCTTATATTTATGCATAAATGTTTCATATGTCAACAAACATAGTGAATCACACAATTCTCAGTAGCATAATTAACCCCACTATGAACCTGTTTGATTTTGCAGCTTTACCTGGGAATTGTGCTTGCTGCTGTTGTCATAATAACAGGATGCTTCTCATACTACCAAGAAGCCAAGAGCTCTAAAATCATGGAGTCTTTTAAGAACCTTGTTCCTCAGGTACTGACATGTAAAAGTTATTCCCATAAAACATTGTAGCTCTCACACACACACAAAAAAATTCTAATACAATATGATTTTGTAGCAAGCCCTGGTTGTGCGTGATGGAGAGAAAAATAGTATCAATGCTGAGGAGGTAGTAGCTGGTGATCTTGTGGAGGTCAAAGGTGGAGACAGAATCCCAGCTGATCTTCGTATCATCACTGCACATGGATGCAAGGTAAGACATAAAGCTTATCAGAATGGCTAAAGTAACATACTCCCACTGTTGAAAATAATGACATAGTTAAGCTGCATTTTGAATGCTGGTCACCAGAAGGGGATGTAGGTATGCTGGTGTCTTCACCAACCAGGAATCTTAAAGGTGCATGTTATTCTTGCTTTCCTCCTTTCAAGGTTGACAACTCTTCACTCACTGGTGAATCTGAGCCCCAGACTCGTACTCCTGACTTCTCCAATGAAAATCCCCTGGAAACTAGAAACATTGCATTCTTTTCTACCAACTGTGTTGAAGGTACAAAGATAAAACAGCTGAAGTGTGTTGGATTACAAAAGCAATGTCAGAACTATGTAATTAAAAGTTACAATATTCAATAGGTACTGCCAGAGGGATTGTCATCAACACCGGTGACCGTACTGTCATGGGTCGTATCGCCACTCTTGCCTCTAGTCTGGAAGGTGGACAGACACCAATTGCTAAAGAGATTGAGCATTTCATCCACATCATCACTGGTGTGGCCGTCTTCCTGGGTGTCAGCTTCTTCATTCTTTCCCTGATTCTTGGATATGGGTGGTTGGAAGCTGTCATCTTCCTGATTGGAATCATTGTCGCTAATGTACCTGAAGGACTCCTTGCCACTGTTACTGTAAGTCAGAGTTCAAAGTACAGAGCCAAAGTACACTTCACTTGAGCCAAGAATTATTACTTAACTTGTAACTTAATGCAGGTGTGTCTAACTCTGACTGCCAAACGTATGGCGAAGAAAAACTGCCTGGTGAAGAATCTCGAAGCTGTGGAGACTCTTGGCTCAACCTCCACCATTTGCTCTGACAAGACTGGAACTTTGACCCAGAACAGAATGACCGTCGCTCACATGTGGTTTGACAACCAGATTCATGAAGCAGACACCACAGAGAACCAGAGTGGAACCTCATTTGACAGGAGCTCTCCAACTTGGTCTGCTCTTGCACGTGTTGCTGGCTTGTGCAACCGTGCAGTCTTCCTTGCTGATCAAAACCATGTGCCAATCCTTAAGGTGTGCTTGAACATCTCAATATTTAGTACTTAAAAAATATTTTGAGAAACATTTAGATGATTTACGTTTAGAGTGACTTGTAAAAGTCCATCAAATGTATGTCCATCAACACACTATCAGTAAAAGAAAGAAATCTTTTGCAGCGAGACACAGCTGGTGATGCCTCAGAGTCTGCCCTGTTGAAGTGTATTGAGCTGTGCTGTGGTTCAGTCACTGAAATGAGAGAGAAGTACCCAAAGATTGCTGAGATCCCTTTCAACTCCACCAACAAGTATCAGGTATTTTTGTTGAATTGTTCTTTGGAGATTTACAGATTTCATTTGACTGACCTTCATAACAGCCCCTAATATGTTTTGTTCTAGCTCTCAATCCACAAGAATCCCAATTCCACAGAGTCTAAGCATCTGCTGGTGATGAAGGGAGCCCCTGAGAGAATCTTGGATCGATGCTCCTCCATTTTGATTCAAGGAAAAGAACAGCTTTTGGACGATGAAATGAAAGATTCATTCCAAAATGCTTATGTAGAACTCGGAGGTCTTGGAGAAAGAGTGCTGGGTAAAGCCAACATTATGAAGTTCACCTTGTGGAGTTGTTGCAGTCAAAACTATGACTATGTACACTAATGAAGTGTTCTTTTTTTAAAGGTTTCTGCCACTTTAGCCTCCCTGATGACCAATTTCCTGAGGGTTTTGCATTTGATTCTGAAGAAGTGAACTTCCCAACTGAGAACCTGTGTTTTGTTGGCCTCATATCCATGATCGATCCTCCTCGTGCAGCTGTACCAGATGCTGTGGGCAAGTGCAGGAGTGCAGGAATCAAGGTGTTGTTTCACCTTGATTCAAGACTGATGGCTTGATTATATTTACTTATTATATTATACCATGAATCAGATGATCAAGCATCTATGTCTTCTATCACAGGTTACTAGTGACCATCCAAAAACAAGGCTATTTGTAAAAGGTCTTGAATCAAGAAGTTGTTCTTGGTTCAAGATCCATTTTTTATTAAATATTTTGTGAATATGTTGCAGCATATTCAATTTTGTTCATACTTGTTGTATGTACAATAAATTAATCAAATTATAATTCAAAATCTTATATTTCAGGTTATCATGGTTACTGGTGACCATCCAATTACAGCTAAAGCTATTGCAAAGGGTGTTGGTATCATCTCTGAAGGGAATGAGACTGTGGAAGACATTGCTGCACGTTTGAACATCCCTGTTGGAGAGGTTAATCCAAGGTATATTGGCAATCTCTAACAAAACATTTATGGACACCAAGTTTTGAATTTGCTCTAGAAGCATGCTAATACAAAGTGTATCTCTAGAGATGCTAAGGCCTGTGTGGTCCATGGTGGTGAACTGAAGAATATGAGTGAAGAAGAGCTGGATGATATCCTGAAACACCATACAGAAATTGTGTTCGCCAGAACTTCTCCACAACAAAAGCTGATCATTGTGGAAGGGTGTCAACGACAGGTACCATTAGAGCGTTGTCTATCCAATCCTATTGATACTAGACGATTTCGCCGAGCAGATACCATTTTAATGCATTTTTTCCTCTTATCAGGGTGCCATTGTAGCCGTAACCGGTGATGGTGTCAATGATTCTCCTGCTCTAAAGAAGGCTGACATTGGTGTGGCTATGGGTATTGCTGGATCTGATGTTTCCAAACAGGCTGCTGACATGATCCTTCTGGACGACAACTTTGCCTCAATTGTCACTGGAGTTGAAGAAGGTATGACATTTTATTGAAAATGTTATTAACTGAGGATTTCTGAAGTTTATTTTGACACTTATTTCTCAAACATGTCTTCAACTTTAGGACGTCTGATCTTTGACAACTTGAAAAAGTCCATTGCCTACACTCTGACCAGTAACATCCCTGAGATCTCACCCTTCCTTTTGTTCATCATTGCTAATATTCCTCTACCTTTGGGTACCGTCACCATTCTCTGTATTGACCTGGGGACTGACATGGTAGGTGAAAGGACACATTTTACTGATACAGAATATTTTCCAGTACGGGAATCAGGGGCCAAACACTGAAGGGGCATATTCACCTATTATATAGATTAGATTAGTTTTCTTCATTTTCTTTGGTTTGGCAGTCCCTAGATCCTTAGGGTAAAACATTTTGATATTTCGTAAACTGATTGGGGAAGGCCTGACCTTCAGTTTGACTTTGGTTGCCCTCTCAGACCCCGTAGTGCCACCAACAGCTCAAAGTTTGACACATTTTTGGAACTAACCTTTGAACCATGTTATTTTTTTCTTCTGATTCATTGGATCATAGTTTGAACCATCTTTAATGTCTTGAAAACAAACTAGCGTACAGATCCTCCCTAGCTTTGGGACAGATAATCTTTAGACCATGCCAATGAATAGCATCCCAACCAGGAAGTTTGGCCTTGTCATGGCAATGCTTGGATGCATTGGATGAAACCTTGTAATTGCAGCCATTGTGTAAGTTTGTATTTAGTCCCACTACTGGTCAGAAAATCTGAAAATTACTCCAAATAATTAAGTGTAATGCTCTGACTCTGTTCATAACTTTTCACAAACAGTGATGTCCATTTTTCTGGTGTCAATCATATTGGCTGTTGACCATTTTGAATCTTATTGAAAAACTAATTCCATGTCCTGAACTATGACTTTTTGACAGCTCCCCCAAATGGTCAAAAAAGTAAAGAAATGGTTCTACTTATTATCTGTGAACCTATTGGCTTCAAATTGTGGTTCTGGTGTCCTATGTAACTGTGCTTTACTTAGATGGTTATGCTTGCTTCTGGTGGTGTAATGCATGCTGTAATTGGCTGCAGCTATATTTTGATTTGTTGATTAATGTTTCCGCAGGTTCCTGCTATCTCATTGGCCTATGAAATTGCTGAAAGTGATATCATGAAGAGACAACCCAGAAACGCTAAAACAGATAAATTGGTGAATGAGAGGCTAATCAGTATGGCCTACGGTCAAATTGGTAAGAGCATGGTTATTCCAAATAGACATTCATTAATGTTAGCGCTATGTTCATTCTTTGTCCTGGTTTTGAATGACTACGCTATTGTGATGTTTTCTCTTAGCATAGTATTTAATTGAATTATTATGGAAGCTTAGTGTACAAAATATCACCTATGAACTAAACACACTTTCGATGTTACTAATGTGCAGCAGGCTAGCTGCAAAAGCATCTTTACGTGTTATTTGGTTTTATTTCATTAGAGACTCCACGCTGGTTAACAGCTATATTTTGAAATTCTAAATCGTCTGTGTGTACAAATCTGCCAGCAAGCATGACAACCAAGAAGTGTGGCTATATATTTAGTCAGTGCATTAATGTAATAAACAAAACGTAGTAAATCCTCTCTGAATCCTTAAGGTTTCTTGGCTGTCGTTTGGCAGCTCCCTCCACAGATGTCCTATAGGATTGAGGTCTGAAGACTGGCTAGGCCACTCCATGACCTTAATGTGCTTCTTCTTGAGCCACTCCTTTGTTGACTTGGCAGTATGTTTCGGGTCATTGTCATGCTGGAATACCCATTCATGACCCATCTTCAGTGTTCTGGCTGAGGGAAGGAGGTTCTCGTCCAAGATTTTACAGTACATTGCTCCGTCCATTTGCCCCTCAATGCGGTGAAGTCATCCTGTACCCTTAGCAGAAAAACAGCCCCAAAGCATAATGTTTCCAGCTCCATGCTCGACTGTAGGGATGGTGTTCCTTGGGATCATAGTCAGCATTTCTCTCCCTCCAAACACAGCAAGTCGAGTTAATGCCAAAGAGCTTAATTTTGGTATCATCTGACCACAGCACTTCTCCCAAGCCTTCTCTGAATCATTTAGATGTTAATTGGCAAACTTTAAACGGGTCTGTACATGTGCCTTCTTCAGCAGGTGTAGTGTGTTACCAATGGTTTGCTTGGTGACTGTGGTTCCAACTGCCTTAAGATCATTAACAAGCTCCTCCCGTGTAGTTCGGGGCTGATTACTCACCTTTCTCATGATCATCCTTACCTCATGAGGCAAGATCTTGCACAGAGCTCCAGACCAAGGCCGATTGATGGTCGTTTTGCATTTCTTCCATTTCCGAATAATCGCACCAACTGTTGTCTCCTTCTCACCAAGCTTATTGCTGATGGTCTTGTAGCCCATTCAAGCTTTGTGCAGATCTACAATCTTGTCTCTGACATCCTTTGACAGCTCTTTGGTCTTGCCCATGGTGGTGGGAGAGGTTGGAATGGAAGATACAGATT
>NW_015506458.1:46576-54805 GCF_001515645.1 Sinocyclocheilus grahami | reverse complement strand
TTTTTTTGCTCTATTTTTTTACAGTGTACTGTTATTAAACTCTTATGCTCTTGTTAATTTTTATTATTTTACTTCAGCTACATTACCAGTGCAATACTAGCTTATGTTTCACTGGAATACTGCACAGTATATACTCTGAACAGCTTATACTTATACTTATAAAAAATAGTATGTGAAACAGAATGCATCGTTAAACAACAATAAACTTGTCACACATGTGTCGTACAGTATGTTGCATGTTTAATTTAGTAAGTAGAATCTGTTTATCATGTGACAAATAAAGGTGGGCTATTTCATATTTCGGTCACACTTTAAATTAGGTGACCTTAACTGCTATGCTTTGGGTTACCATTGTTCAGGGTAAAACCAGAGCACAATGCATGGAACACTGCATTCCAGTTAATACAATATACTTATGTTCATACATGTTGGTGTATTGTATAACTTTGTAGTTACACTCTTACCTTTATCTCTAACCGTAACGCAACCCTTACCTCAAAACCTAACACCTATTACCCCTATAACCCTAACCCTAACCTTACATTTACTCCTAAATCTAACCATGCCGCAAACTCATTAGCCATAAACGTGGGAGTTTATCACAACAACAGATAGTTAGACAGTAAATCCATAGTTTAATTTTATTACATAGTAGTTAACAGCACAAAAAGCATGACCCACATTTTATGTAAAATATCCTAACTTTTAGTAGTCCAATCAAAATATTAGCCAAGATGAAGATATTAAGCATCACAGTAGATATTACTTCAGTTGTCGCACTGGAAATCCAGATATTCAGTGCATAAAAATTCACATGCTGCGCACAGAAAACCCGCTGCAGATAAATAATATAGCATTATGATATTTAGAGCATATAGCCACTACATTTTTATATTATTTTCTTCTATATAGTGTGAAACTCTTAGTGCAGTCAAATTGATATTACTAAATATTAAGTGTCTTTTAAACCCCACTGTACCACTGCACATCTGACAAATAAACCTTTGGGGAAACAATTTTTAATAAAAAAATATCATTTGTAATTAATCTGTGACTAATTTTAAAGGGACAGTTCATCCAAAAATTATATTTTGAAGAATGTAGGAATGTAGGTAACCAATCAGTTGCCGGTAGCCATTGACTATATACAGTATATATATATATATACACAGTGGGGAAATTATTTATTTGATTCCCTGCTAATTTTGCCCACTTACAAAAAAATAAAAGGTCTGTAATTTTTATGTTAGGTTTATTTTAACATATAGAGACAGAATGCCAACCAAAAAATCCAGAAAAAACACATTATATAAAGGTTAGAAATTTATTTGCATTTCAGTGAGTGAAATAAGTATTTGATCCCCAAGCAAAACATGACTTAGTACTTGGTGCAGAAACCTAATTGGCAAGCACAGAGGTAAGACGTTTTTTTGTAGTTGGTCACCAGGTTTGCACACATCTCAGGAGGGATTTTGATCCACTCTTCTTTACAGAGCCGCTCTGAATCCTTAAGGTTTCTTGGCTGTCGTTTGGCAGCTCCCTCCACAGATGTCCTATAGGATTGAGGTCTGAAGACTGGCTAGGCCACTCCATGACCTTAATGTGCTTCTTCTTGAGCCACTCCTTTGTTGACTTGGCAGTATGTTTCGGGTCATTGTCATGCTGGAATACCCATTCATGACCCATCTTCAGTGTTCTGGCTGAGGGAAGGAGGTTCTTGTTCAAGATTTTACAGTACATAGCCCCGTCCATTTGCTCCTCAATGCGGTGAAGTCGTCCTGTACCCTTAGCAGAAAAACAGCCCCAAAGCATAATGTTATCATAATGTTTCCACCTCTGTGCTTGACTGTAGGGATGGTGTTCTTGGGGTCATAGTCAGCATTTCTCTCCCTCCAAACACAGCAAGTCGAGTTAATGCCAAAGAGCTTAATTTTGGTATCATCTGACCACAGCACTTCTCCCAAGCCTTCTCTGAATCATTTAGATGTTAATTGGCAAACTTTAAACGGGTCTGTACATGTGCCTTCTTCAGCAGGTGTAGTGTGTTACCAATGGTTTGCTTGGTGACTGTGGTTCCAACTGCCTTAAGATCATTAACAAGCTCCTCCCGTGTAGTTCGGGGCTGATTACTCACCTTTCTCATGATCATCCTTACCTCATGAGGCAAGATCTTGCACAGAGCTCCAGACCAAGGCCGATTGATGGTCGTTTTGCATTTCTTCCATTTCCGAATAATCGCACCAACTGTTGTCTCCTTCTCACCAAGCTTATTGCTGATGGTCTTGTAGCCCATTCAAGCTTTGTGCAGATCTACAATCTTGTCTCTGACATCCTTTGACAGCTCTTTGGTCTTGCCCATGGTGGTGGGAGAGGTTGGAATGGAAGATACAGATTGTGTGGAGAGATGTCTTATAGGCTACACCTAACGAGTAGGGTTGGGTACCGAAACCCGGTACTAATATGGCACCGGTACCTATGTAACTGGTATGTACTAGAATCGAATCTGAATGCAGATTCTGGTGCCTCATTTCGGGGCCATGCCTGAGTGATCGATTGAAATATTTGTCCTCTGGTTCTCCGAAACAGACGTAAGAAGCATCATCACTGGGTTTGACCATCTAACTCTAGCACTCTCTATTCTAATGCTATTTCAAATTTTATCTGCTTGTTTTTTTTTATTAAAAAATTTGACCCTCTAACATTTGCACTCTCTATTCTATTTCTATTCTACTTGATTTATTTATAAAGAAAAAAGAGCCCCTAAGACTAGCATTCTCTATTCTTTCCACTTATTTTCTTCTTATTTATTATAAATAATGATCTTCTAACACTAGCATTATCTGTTATTTTTCTGATCTATTGAATTGTTTTATTTTTTATTTTTTAATGAATATATATACTATTTATAGAGTTTTAGCTTTTAGTTTTAATTACTTTTTCTTATTTGTAAGTCGCTTTGGATAAAAGCGTCTGCTAAATGACTAAAAGTAAAGTAAAGTAAAAGCAACCAGTAGGCCTAACTCTGTGCTCTTAAGGATACAGTGTAACACTGGAAAGTCACAGCTGAACTGGTTTCTAGATGATCTAAGCTGGTCATTAGCTGGTACACGATGGCAGACCTGCAGTAAACCAGCTACCAACTGGTAGCTGGTTTACTGCAGGTCTTACTGGTTTACTGTGGTCTGATTTTCAGAACATGGTCAGTCAACCAGTTAATGACCAGCTTGAAACCACACTCTAAAACACAGCAACAAGATTAACCCGGAGAATATTAACTTTCAAGAGGGTTTCTTAACCAGCAATTCAACAAAGATAAGCTCAAACAAAAAGGGTATCGGCACTGACATGGAAAAGCCATACATTTATTTAAAACGATCAAAGTTCAGAGGTGAAAGTCTGACACAACAGCCCCGCTCTTGTCTTCCATGCAGACCACGCCCATTTTCTTCCGCGTTACCATGACAATCCGGGCAGACGTCACAGTGAAAAAAACCCACTATATATAAGCTTTGAATGTTCAGACTGTACGTGGAACGACACGGCTAGCGGTGAGCAAGGGCGAAAAAACCCCCCAAAAAGAAGGGAAACGGGATTGGGGACTTTTAATTTGTTGTTTTTAAAGCTTGGATTTTTGTTTTTGTTTTTGAAAAGCCAGGTGGACGTTTTAATCAAAAGAAGCAAAATGGGACGAGGAGTAAGTGTTAATGTGTTTATCGTTTAATTCTTGCATTTTGCAATATTGTTTCTATGTTTAAACAGATGGTTTTAAAGTAACTGAAAACAGCTGTTTGCCAAATGGCTTCCCGGAGTATGAGACTTCCGCAGTTTTAATATTCAAATTAGCTCGTTTAAATGAATGAAATGCGCGCAAGGGTTAACCTAAAGCATACGAAGTCTGTATTCTCCGACGGAGCAACAGGTTTTAAGACTGTGGCTTTAAAAGAGAGGCAAACTCTATTTAAAAACGTTTTTCGTTCACAACAACGATTTCAGGAACGATACAAACTTTCTCCTGTATAGCCGCGATGTAGCAGATGTAGTAGTCAGTCTCGGGACTTTTACTTTGTAAAACTGAAGTAATCATGTATGCTACAAAATAATCGCTCTCAATGCGCCCTAATGTAGGCTATTGCAGCTCTTAGAAAAATCTTCAAGTCCTTTAACTTGTACGACAAAACATGTCTAGGTTGGCCCGACAGCGTGTTTCTGAGTGTGACAAAACCTCGAGATACATGGTGTAACTATTTAACCGCGTAACGTTAAAACTCGAAATGAATAATGCGCTTACTTTACATATTTGGGGTAAAACCTCCAGATACACAAGATGAACTGTTCATCTCATCTTGACATATACTACATCTGCTACACTGTCTCTAAATATCCCCTTTGAAAATGGAACGAGTCGCATATTTTGAAATTGCCCGCAATTTTGTTTGAAATAAATAAACACTGTAAATGTAGGCTGAGTTAAATCATCTCAAATCCACAAACCGTTCGCTTCTTGATACGAAAGTCTCGAGATGTATCGTATGACTGTGTAATAGCTGTACATTTGAACTCTAAACGCTTTAACTCCTCAGTTTAAACCCTGAGATACAGAAGATAAACAGTTGCTACCACACGCTACATCGATTCAAAAAAACTTTAAAGAAACAAATACGCGTGCTTTAACCGTGTAATGTAAAATCATTTAGTTAACGCTTTGACATATCGGGTTTAATGGCGTTATCTTGCAGTTGGTTCGTGTTATGTTTGTTATGACTGTACGTAACGCGAAGCAAACCATGTCAAATTTGAGGGTGTAGTCTGACATGATAAAGTTGTCTCGGGTTTGAGGACTAGTTATCATCATTCATCACGTCTGTTTGTCGTCGTTATCTACTTAGCCTATATTAAGTGGAGCAGGCTTAGTTCGTTCAATAAAGGCTTCCCTTAAACGCGGGCACTGACGGAGACAGTGTGTACCTGCTATGAAATCACGTCTTTGTGTCCCTCAATTCAGAATTATAGACATTAATCTTAATTAAATTACATTCTGGAGGGAACTGTAAAACACCCCATTAGCTGCATGATATGGTTAGATTTTAATAACGTTTTCTTTCATTTCTCCTTTCACATTCAGTCATAATCTTATGATTTGCTTCGTGTAGGGGTCATTAACTCCTAATATGATTCCAGCATGCAGTGGCATTGCGTAAGAGCTGAATGCCACTCCCTAATGTGAGGCTCTGAGCACCAGTGTAAATGTGTATTATGCATTCAGTCCCAGGGTATTCCATGTGATGGAGGACAAACAGCCATCTGCATGTTTCAAGTAGCCTAGGTTTGGTGCATTGAGCTATGCCCCCAGCCCCATCAAATCCCACCGCAGTGGGGCAGATGTCTGGCCTCTGCATACACAGGGTTGCTGTTGTGTTTGCATGCAAGAGGCTGATATGAAATAACAGCATTTGCAATGTAGAATTTTTCTGGGGCATAGTGAAATAAGAATCTAAATGTTTGCTAGTTTAATACTGAATTTTTACCTTTTGAAGTACTATGGAATTACCATGATGGCATATATGGTACTTAGAATATTCATATAGGCCTACATTGTATACAGATAATAGTTTACCATGGTAATACCCATTGATAGCCACCATAGACTTTGAAGGGGATGCAAATCTGATTATATTTAATGTTTGCAAATCCATTAAACCTTTTTTTTAAGAGCAAGCTATTTCTTTCATACAAAAATTTTAGTATATTGTATATTTGGACCGGCATCAGGTGTTGACCACAGCTGTATTCTCGCTCCCCCAAGTGTGTATATAAGCTAAGACTGTCGCTCCATCTCTGAAGAGTTTAACATTCTTTCCATTCATCACTCACTATGTGTTAGTGAGACCTTTTGTCATTGACAGTCCCATCTGACAGAGGCTGACAGTGACCACTCCTCCTCACTGACCCAGAAGGCTGTCTCAGGGCCCCCTTACCTTTTTTTGGTGCAGTGAACTGTTTGCGATAGTAACATGCATTTACCTCCATGCAATTGCTGCTTTCCCGCCACCAATGGGGAAAGACAAAGCTTTCCAAAATGCATGGATGTTTATTTTGACATTTTAGAAAGTATGGTCCAAATGTTTCAGACCATGTTGTACATTTGTCGCTTTTAGGATTTTGAAAATAATATCTTTAGGTGATTAGTTAAATGTAAGTAAATGAGTGTTGTTGATCATGTGACTTTCAGATGGTCAGATTTTCTTCCACTGAAGCTCAAGATGCTCTTTGGAACATCTGAAATCATGCTGGAGAACATAAACAGATTTTGTTCATGAATGTGCAATACCAAGACATTCACCATTTTTTCATAGCTCTCCTTTTTCTCCTTCATTGTTATGCTGATAGTATAATCTTTAATGTCCGATTGTGTATTCAAATGCTAACTAGAAGCAATTTCACTTTTGGACCCCACTGTAAGCTTTTGTTCATTTTCTCTCTGTGCTCTTAAACTGCAGTGAGCTTATAAAAAGTTCAGCACTAATTGCCCTTTGACTGGTGTGGAGGAGTTTGCACACCATGTTTTCTTTTCACCCTCTCCTGTTCATTCGCCACTTCTAAAACAAAAAGAGTTGGGTCTGACATGTGACTTAACCCATTCACGGGCCTAGAGGTGTGGCCCTGTTTCCAATGTCAACAGGGCAAAGTCCCAGTATGAAAGGACTAATATGCTCGAGCGAACCGTTTTTGGCTCATGTGCAAGATAAAGACTTTTTTAATACTGATATTTGATATACGGTAATCCAGAATATTCTCTCACAAATGTGAATGTGTAGGTTTTTCTATAGTTGATTTATCTTCCACCCTCTGACTCACTTCTTTCAACTTTGTGACATTTTCCACACACATGTGCAAGATGTGAAAACTGCTTATATGCATATTAAATGTGATGACTAAGTGTTTAATAAACCAGCATATGCAGACGTGAAAGAGTGCTAAAGTAAGCTGTCATGTTCAGTTGGGCACTACAGGTGTCGAGTTCTTTGTTTCTGGTCACTTCCATCATCTGTTGCTTTCATGTACAGAAAACAACCAATCCAGTGTACTTGCAGATTTATATCAGGACATGGATAGACCTGCAAAAAAAAAAAATTGATGCAGCATTAAATATCTTGTTTCTTTGTAAGATGAGCTGAAGTCATCAAAGCCGTTGAAAAAAATATTTTAAAAGGGTCATATGATGCGATTTCAATTTTTCCTTTCTCTTTGGAGTGTTACAAGCTCTTGGTGCATAAAGAAGATCTATAAAGTTGTAAAGACTAAAGTCTCAAATCCAAAGAGATATTCTTTATAAAAGTTGTCAACCACGCCTACCTAAAATGGCTCGTTCTAACACGCCCCCCACATGTCTACATCACGATGTGGGAAGATTTGCATAACGCCACCCAAATGTTTACGCAAAGAAAGAAGGCGTAACTTTTATTCTCGCTGTAGTACTGTTGCTGCCGCCGCCATGTCGTGAAGGCGCTGTGTTTGTCGTTTCTCCGATCACAAATGCAGACATGGTTTTATGTTTACGCGGAGCGATGTAATGCATCAAAAGACAGTATAAGTCATTATAATCTGTAATTATGTCCCCACTGGATGCAACAAATGCCTCGTTTATAATGGGTTTTAATGTTTTTGTCTCGTCGCTCCGGCCGGTACAGGGCATCACAGTATTGTAGGGGCGTAACATTTCCCAGGGATTGACAAACGATCGTGCTAAGGAGATCTTGGCACGTGATGGACTCAATGCTTTGACTCCACCTCCAACAACCCCAGAATGGGTCAAGTTCTGCAAGCAGCTCTTTGGAGGATTCTCAACTCTCCTGTGGATTGGTGCCATTCTATGTTTTCTTGCCTACGGCATCCAGGCAGTCTACGAGGAGGAACCTGCCAATGATAACGTAAGGAGAAATCCCTGTTCGTGTTTCTTAAAGTTTTGTCTTTTAAGATCATGTGGTTTTAGCAGTATCCCTAACCTCTCCTCCATTGTCCTGTGCAGTTGTATCTGGGTATTGTACTCTCTGCTGTCGTGATGATCACTGGCTGTTTCTCATACTATCAAGAGGCCAAGAGCTCCAAGATCATGGACTCTTTCAAGAACCTTGTCCCTCAGGTACTGATGATCTCTCTCTCTCTCTCTCTCTCTCGCTCTCTCTCTCTCTCTTTGAAGATACGAGTGTGTTTATGTGCAGAGGGCTTAAA
>NW_015506458.1:29505-42513 GCF_001515645.1 Sinocyclocheilus grahami | reverse complement strand
TATATATATATATATCTCTATCAGGGTCTTTATTTTCCTTTGTGATGTTAATTGAATTTCCACTTTGTCACATAGCAAGCCTTGGTTATCCGTGATGGTGAGAAGAAGAATATCAATGCTGAAGAAGTTGTGGTTGGAGATCTTGTGGAAGTCAAAGGTGGTGACAGAATTCCCGCTGATCTGCGTATCATTTCTGCTCATGGATGTAAGGTAAAATGCCATTTCCATAAATCATGGTGAAAAGTATTCTCCAATGGCACATTCCTTGTCTACAAGGATTCACAACATATCTTGTCCTTTCCAGGTGGACAACTCCTCCCTCACTGGAGAATCTGAGCCCCAGACTCGCACTCCTGATTTCTCCAATGAAAACCCACTGGAAACCAGGAACATTGCATTCTTCTCTACCAACTGTGTTGAAGGTACAAAAACAAATTCTTGTTGAAGTCAAATTTGTGTCCATTAAAGTTGATGTTTTCATTGCTATTTGTTTTGCTTACAGGCACTGCCAGAGGTATCGTCATCAACACTGGTGACCGTACTGTCATGGGTCGTATCGCGACTCTTGCTTCTGGTCTTGAAGTTGGTCGAACTCCCATCTCTATTGAGATTGAGCACTTTATACACATCATCACTGGTGTGGCTGTCTTCCTGGGTGTGTCTTTCTTCATTCTCTCCCTGATCCTTGGTTACTCTTGGTTGGAAGCTGTCATCTTCCTTATTGGTATCATTGTCGCTAATGTGCCAGAGGGTCTCCTGGCTACTGTTACTGTAAGTGTCAGAATAATTGCTACAATTTGGATTAATTGTAATCTCAAATATAGATAGACCTCTCTCTTGTACTTTCCAGGTGTGTTTGACTCTGACTGCCAAACGTATGGCAAAGAAAAACTGCCTGGTGAAGAATCTTGAAGCCGTGGAGACTCTTGGCTCAACCTCCACAATCTGCTCTGACAAGACCGGAACTTTGACCCAGAACCGAATGACCGTTGCTCACATGTGGTTTGACAACCAGATTCATGAAGCAGACACCACAGAGAATCAGAGTGGAACCTCATTCGACAGGAGCTCTGCTACTTGGGCCGCCCTCGCACGTGTTGCCGGTCTCTGCAACCGTGCTGTCTTCCTTGCAGAGCAAGAAAACTTCCCAATTCTTAAGGTGTGGGTTGATGCTTTGTAAAAGTATGTGAAAAGATTCACAAGCCCTTGCATAGTCTGACAAGGTAGTCTTTGCATGTTACTGATGCCATCTGAAGGTTGTTTACTACATGCTAGCCATGTTTGTCTGCTTGTGTTTAGTTTGGCTGTTTGCCTCTGGGGATTCTTCGAGCCCCTTGAGTTCTCTAGAGCCTCTGACTGGAACAGTGTTTTCCTGTAAACACTTTTCAATTTTTGCCCACTCTGACTTGTTTTGTAATGGGAGTAATTTTGTTGGACCGTTACCTCAAATTGCCTTGCATTTCATAGAACATCTAAGCTGTTTTAAAATTCAGCCCTGTTTCTTAATCCTGTTTTTTCAGACCGTTCCTTGTTTTTATGCTTTTCTGTTTCTTCTCACAGAGAGACGTGGCTGGTGACGCCTCCGAATCTGCCCTGCTGAAGTGTATAGAGCTCTGCTGTGGGTCTGTTAAAGAGATGAGAGAAAAATACAACAAGATTGCAGAGATCCCATTCAACTCCACTAACAAATACCAGGTAAAACCACCTCCTGCTTTGGCCAAGTCTTTGGATGAAATTCAGATGTTCAATCATATTCTGTTTATGGACCTTTTTAGCTCTCCATCCATGAGAACCCCAATAGCAATAAAACTGAAACCACACACCTGCTAGTAATGAAAGGTGCTCCTGAGAGGATCCTGGACAGGTGCAGCTCTATTTTAATCCAAGGAAAAGAGCAGCCGCTTGATGATGAGATGAAGGACGCCTTCCAAAATGCCTACTTGGAACTTGGTGGCCTTGGAGAAAGAGTGCTGGGTAATTTTGCATTTTAAATTGTATTTCTAAACTATGTGTTTCCATTCTGCACTTTCCATCAACATGTTGTTTTTCCACAGGCTTCTGCCACTTCAACCTTCCTGATGAACAGTTTCCTGAGGACTTCCAGTTCGATACAGAAGAGGTGAACTTCCCCACAGAGAACTTGTGCTTCATTGGCCTTATGTCCATGATTGATCCTCCTCGTGCTGCTGTACCAGATGCTGTGGGAAAATGTAGGAGCGCTGGAATCAAGGTACTTCGTGGTCATACAAATAACTGCTAGTCGTTTTTAAGAAACAACCAAAATCATATTAAATGCTAATTCAAAATCTCTCTTCTAGGTTATTATGGTTACTGGTGATCATCCAATTACAGCCAAGGCCATTGCCAAGGGAGTGGGTATCATCTCTGAGGGCAACGAGACTGTTGAAGATATTGCTGCTCGCTTGAACATTCCTATTAATGAGGTCAACCCAAGGTAGCGTATTCCTCCTCCTCCTCAGTTTGGATGTCTCTGGCTGGATATTTATTGCATCCAGTTTTTTATTTAATTTAATGTTCTTTGAAGGGATGCCAAGGCTTGTGTGATCCATGGTGGTGACCTGAAGGATCTAACCCCAGAGCAATTAGATGATGTCTTGAAACACCACACAGAAATTGTGTTTGCCAGAACGTCTCCTCAGCAGAAACTGATTATCGTTGAAGGCTGCCAAAGACAGGTTAGTAGTCTTTACAATCTCAGATCAATCAGAACTTCACCAGGTAATTTTGATAAGATAAGAGGTAAGTACTTTACCTAGTTGGTGCAATACAAGGCAAGTAACTTCTGTCCACACTGAAATGGAACATATAAAGTTATTGTAGACACCAAAATATTGACAAATCGTGTTGGTGCGATCATAGCTGGTTAGGACAAGAACGTAGGCGTGCCACAACATGATGCAATATCCATTTGTGTTTGTACACAGGGTGCCATTGTAGCTGTAACCGGTGATGGTGTCAATGATTCTCCTGCTTTGAAGAAGGCTGATATTGGTGTGGCTATGGGTATTGCTGGATCTGATGTATCCAAACAGGCTGCTGACATGATCCTTCTGGATGACAACTTTGCCTCAATTGTCACTGGAGTAGAAGAAGGTAAGACTTGTTATTGGGAACTTCATTGACTGAAGTATTCTGAAGGTTCCTTTGAGACCTGCTCCTCAAGCTTGTCTTCCACTTTAGGCCGTCTGATTTTTGACAACTTGAAGAAGTCCATTGCCTACACCCTGACCAGTAACATCCCTGAGATCACCCCCTTCCTCCTCTTCATCATTGCCAACATCCCTCTTCCTTTGGGTACCGTCACCATTCTTTGCATTGACCTGGGTACTGACATGGTAAGCACTGCACTTGACTAGTAATTTACCACTTAATTGGTCATCCTATCATGTTCTTGCATGAATGTTATTGTCCTCTTATCCTCAAGGTTCCTGCCATTTCATTGGCCTATGAAGCTGCAGAGAGTGACATCATGAAGCGTCAACCCAGAAACCCCAAAACAGACAAACTTGTGAACGAGAGACTCATTAGCATAGCCTACGGTCAGATCGGTAAGAGTCTCAGATACTTCACAGCATAAACTTCTGCAGGCTTTCTTCTCCACAACTTCTCTACCACCAGTTGCGTAAAGTGGAGTTGGGTGATTGAATCCCATTGCTTCACAGGTATGATTCAAGCTCTGGCCGGGTTCTTCACGTATTTTGTCATCTTGGCTGAAAATGGTTTCCTGCCATCGTCATTGCTGGGCATTCGAGTGTTTTGGGATGACAAATATGTCAACGACCTGGAAGACAGTTATGGCCAGCAATGGGTGAGCGTTTTCATCCAGTGGGCATATAATTGTTCCTTTTTTCCCCACCACCTTATATGAATGTCGTGTTCTTGGTCATCACAGACATATGAGCAGAGGAAGATTGTGGAGTTCACATGCCACACAGCCTTCTTCGCCAGTATTGTAGTTGTGCAGTGGGCCGATCTGATCATCTGCAAGACGAGAAGAAACTCTGTCTTCCAGCAGGGAATGAAGTAAGTAAATGGTCAATAATTTGACCTAATTTGAATCGCTCCAATCAGGGATAACAAGTCTTGTGTGTTTTCTGTTGCTTACAGGAATAAGATTCTCATATTTGGACTGTTTGAAGAAACGGCTCTTGCAGCTTTCCTGTCTTACTGCCCAGGCATGGATGTTGCCCTCAGAATGTACCCACTGAAGTAAGTATTGCCCTTTTAACTGTTTTGTTGTCATTTAAGAAAAAAGCTGAAAATATTTCAGTATAAATTGTTTGTAATGTGTATAATTTGTTTGTCTTCTTTTTTTTTTTTACGTAAGAGGTTATATTTCCATTGCATCACATGAGTTTATACAATGCATTATGCAAACACAATATGTAAAAACATTGCCACAGTGGCTTTACTGTTTAATTTATTTAAAGAAAAAGTTGAGCATGACTGATGCTCAATATTTCATGAATTTTTAGGAGAAATATGTTTTGTTAGGAGAGTTTACTGGGAGAATTTGCTAATGTAATAAATATCAAACTGCTGTCTAGATTAATTTTGGTACAATTTCTTTCCCAGACCAAGCTGGTGGTTCTGCGCCTTCCCCTACTCACTCCTCATCTTTATTTATGATGAAATCCGAAAACTTATCATCCGACGCAGCCCAGGAGGTAAGAGAATATTTAATTGCACCATCCATCATAACAATGAAGATCATTTTTGTTTGTGTAATGTGGTAAATCTTGTGTTCCAAAACCTAGTGAGCTGACTTGTCTACATAGGTAATAATATGATGCAAAAATACAAACATAAATATTGCCTACATTTTGAATAAGTAGTTCTTTAATAATTTTAAGATTTCTTTCAAGTGTACCTGCCATCTTGGATAGATTTTTCCCCACATTGTACTGCCTTCTGGGATTGCTTCTCAATGAAGAACACATGATAGAAGCCAGTGTTTGACTTTAAATGTTGCCTATATAAACAGCTCACTAGTTTTTGTTGTTGTTGTTGTTGTTTTTCCACCAAATTGATGGATTTTCAAGACTATACAGATCAGAGTTCACATGCATGCAAACATCCTGCTGAGCTAATTTGAATTTTATATTTTTGTCATAGGTTGGGTGGAGAGGGAGACCTACTATTAAAGCGTCCAGTCTGCAAGTTTATTTGCATGGTTGTCTCGCTGCTCTGATTTTTAACCTCAGTAATTTGGATGTTTTTATGTAGGGAATGCTTGATACAAACACTGAGATCATGAACCAAGACATTGTGTGGCTTGTTTTTGAAGCCGGACCAATTTTATACATGTTTTTAAAAGTGTAATATAAAAATAAACTTGCAGTCAGGTCCCACATTTGTGTCATTTCCTTGTTTTTAATTTATTCATAAGTTTGTTCATTTTCATTTGGAAAGTTCTCTGAGCTTGAGTGCATGCTCAAAATCCCCCTTTTTTGTCTGGTGCTTTACCTTTGTAAACCTTATAAAAATGTACCATGGTAATCATAGTTTGCACCAACATATCTTTGTTGCTCCTTTTGTTGTTACTGCTATAACAACGCATAAAAAAAAAGTAAGGAATGTCATGGAAAGCAATGTAAGATGTTTCCAGAATAATCAGTAAGCCATAGTAACTATGATGTTTGCTGAAAAACTGGTTACCATGGTAAATTATAATTTTTTATTACTTTAAGGGAAACTGCATAAATCTGTGCATGAGTGTTAAAAACGGCAGGAAAGAAAAGAAACTCTTGCCAACCTCCTGTCCATTTCAACTGCCTCAGCTACTGAAAAATAACATAAAAATGCATCATTTTACAGTGCAATATCCTCAATGAGTGTGGGTGCGTTTTAAGTGGGTTTGGGAAGTGTGATTCAGATCTCATGCCTGGAGGAGACCGGAGATCCACTTCTCTCCACCCACGCTACAGAGATCTGGCACAAAAACACGTCCAAAATGTTTCAGTCAAAGTATCGTGAGTCAGAATCACCATGGTGGGCAGGTAAAGGGATCATGTCTGTAGAGATCAACTTAGTTCAGTATTTTTAGCTATTTTTATTAATGACTGATAACTAAAACCAAAAACTCAGATAAACGATTTGAAGAAGCAGTGTTTGCATTTGAGGCTATATCTAAATAGTGCACTACAATAAAAACAATATGCATTGTAAATATCACAATTATATTTTAGCAATTTAAATATTCATGTATTCAATGCAGGCCAAGTCTAACTGTTAGTCCTGCATGTATTAAGTAGAGTAATTTATAAAAGTAATTCTTTAAACTATTACTGACTGCACTGTTTTGTGACAAATACACAGTGTTGCAAAGGTGTCGTTGAGTGTTATTCTTTAGAGGTGCACGAAATTGTTGTTTATTGACCTACTATTAAAGCGGATAAGTAAATATTGGTCTAACCAATTATTGGTCTATGTCTTATTTAATTTGTTGAGCACAAGTAGTCTTAAACACTTCTAACCTGAATAATTTGGAGCAAGGACCATGAGTCTTCCATATCTTGCATTATCTTCACTTGTTCCCTCTCTGCTTTTGAGGCGGTGAGCTTTATCTTTGGATGATGCTCCCTGAGGTGCGATCTGTTTCCCAGGGAAGTTTGGCTGGGGGCCATACTGGGAGAATGCGGTCGGGTGGGGTTGAGGCCGAAGAGGTATTGTGTAGTTTAAGCCTGGATGAGCCTGAATCTATTTCGGGTTTTTTCTGTTGATTTATCATACTCTGCTAGTAACAGCTATTTTCTATCTTTCAAACGAGGCTGTTGAAACGGCATTTCCCTTTCATCTGTTTTATTTGGGTTCATAGGATGCCGGTTGATAGTTTAATTACCCGTAATTAACTCACAGTTCATTCCATTACGTTTTTCATGAAATTATGCAAGCTGTGTCATTAAACTCTGTGGTATGCGTTCTCTGTGTTTTGAAGTATCCGTTACACCCGTTTAGAATAGATCAGGTTGTGCTTTTTCCTCAGACGCAAGGTTATAACAATCGTTGGACCTTTTTCCATTCAACTTTTCCACCGATTACATAATGTACAAAGTCTGAGTTGAGGCACAAGGACAGTTTTTAAACTACGGCGTTCCCTCTGATTCAAGTCAATTTGCTCATCAACCTCCAAAAAGGTGAATCGCATGACAAATCTGGGTCTTTTAGTCCAAATTCAAAATAAATTATATTTTGTTTGAAGAAAGTCCTAATTTTAGGACAGATAATAGGATTTGCATTTTGCAATATATTAATGAGAATCAAATTTAAACCTCCTTCCTCATTCTCATGACTATACTGGCAAATAAATAAAAATAAAATCCATTTTGATTAATAAGATTTGCAATGTGCATTATTTACATGGCAAACATTTACTGTAATCTCATTCTCAATATATTGCGACAAAAATATTAGAAAAGTACAACTGTATGCATTTGCATCCACATAATGGAAGAATTTGTGTATGCTAGTTTAATAAAATAAAATCAACTTTAATAAAATGGCAAAAACCAGTACTAAATTGCATTACTACATGATAATTTTTAGGAGGAAATGTGCTTAATTGTCACTTAAAATAATTTAAATATTTGCCAAAATATAAACAGTCTTAAAGGACCAGATTTTTTTTTACCCACAATGTAATATCGTTAATGTTTTCCCAATGCTGATTCACCTTCCTATTCCAAATTGTGCTTTCTGTTAATAAATCATTCACATTTTCCCAATCAATCAATGGCAGAATTCTAATGAAGTATTCTTTGAGGTCAGTGGAGATTTAAGGCGAATGACTCGGCACAAAAGAAAAAAAGAGTAAATCCCATTTCCTGGAGTGGGAGAATTTTTGTTCAGTTTGTACAAACCAAGTTTGTTCATGTTGTGTTGCTGCATGATTTTTGCATGACTTTCACATGACTATGCATTTAAAAACTAGGTTGTTCTCCGATATGTGTTTGGTCTGTTAGAGAGTGAAAATAATTTAGGAGACCGCAAATAAACTCTCTTCAAAGCAACAGAGACAGCAGCTTTAGTGTTTGATGCACCCTTAACTATAGACAGACATGCATGTGCAAATGATATAGATTCTGAACCATTCTGGACACAAAAATCACACGAAATTCATTAAAAATGGAGCTTGTTGATCATTTTAGCCTATTGAAACATATTGTATATGCAGAACCTAAATGTGATCGTATGGGAATGAAGACTGTTATGATGAAACCAATAAAGCAGACTTTCTACCATGTGTCTTGGAAGTGTTGCATCAGCTGTTTTATTGCAAGGTTATGAGTGTGTGTGTGTGTGTGTGTGTGTAGGCAATCACCAAGAGCCCTGGAGTCTCGTGCATAGTCAATTTGCTAATGCACATTCCCCTCTAACTTCTGTTGAGAGCTTTAACTGAGCGTGTCAGTCTGGGATTGGGTTTGGTTTATGGCACATTCAAAACAACAAAGTCATGCATATCTCCTTAAAGAATAGATTCAGTAGAAGAAAAAAAACAGCTAATTTGAATTAATATGACACCACAAATACAGATATATGAATATCTGAATGAAAATGCATATGCTAGGATATTGTGCCATTAACAAATTAATAAGAGCAGCAAAAAAGCATGGTGCAAAATCCAAGTGAAAAGAGTCCCTCAAGTTTCTGTGCTATTCTGGCTTCTTTAGACATAAAGTCTTTACACCGACAAGTGCATCTGGAAAAAAACAACAGCAGTGACCATAAAAACAGCCATTTAATTCCCACACGATGGATCCCAATGACGTTTACAGGGCTGTGTTGTTTTCAAACTAACTTTCCAAGCCCCTCAATGCGAATCCTCTAGGAAACGATTGTCTGTCGCAACAGGGCTTAAACAAGGTCCATGAAAGTATTTCTCTTTGATAAAGTAAAATTTCATCCAAAGTATTCAGCTGCAGTACTTCATCATACTTTTCTAAGACTAACCATGCCATTTTGAGCCTGGACTAAGCAAAGCCTCTATTGAGACAATCAGTCATCTGTCCCAAAAGAGCCAGATGTGTGAGGAAAGAGGCGTTTAATCAATATCCATCAGACTTCCACAAACCATCTCTTGTGCTCTGCGACAGGAGACATCAATGATGTGATTCAGACAGGGAAAAACGCTAATAATATCATAAGGCAAGTCCAAAGTATTCAAGGTAAAACTACCATCAACCTACAAAGAAGAGATGAGCTGCAGCATTGGGCTCTTCATGTCACTGAGGAGAAAAGAGGCTTGATTTAATTAGAGCAGTCTTGCTCCAGTGCTAATTACCAAGCCCACACATCCCATTTGAATTTCCAATGAGCACTTTATTTCATCTGAAGGAGTCAATTTAATTCCAAACAAACACATGCACTTAAGAATGATGTTTCTTCTGCCCACGTCAGCTTTGTTTCAATAATTCACAAAATAAGACTTCTATATTACAAAGCTTTAAACAAAAGTCAGAAAAAAATCTTACACAGGCATTCAATAATATGTCATATTTTTCTCCAAAATCCAAGGAAAGAAATAATAAATTGTTACTTGCATCATAAGCTATGCACTTCATGCAAAATATGTTTTTATTTAGTTTTTGGGGTGAAATATGATCTGGACATGTTTTTGTGAAATTCACCCAGCAGACACTAAAAAACATAGAACTATTCTTTATCAAGACATTTTAATAATTAATTCACAAGCAGATTTACTTTGGACCTGCTGTGGCAAATCAAAAGCGTGATGGCTCAGTCTTTGTAATCTGGCCAAGTGCATTTTCTGAGAACCCTCTTAAGGCTCTCTTGGAATCTTTTTCATTCCACAATTGAAAATGAAATGTGATTTTAGGACCATTTCCAGTGCCTGCTGGGGACAGTGAGGCAGAAATATGGAATCTAAAGGGTCTGGAAGTTCATAATGAACATCTGACTTTTATTTCTTCCCTCATTTTATTCTTGAATTGGTATATTTGTTTCTTTCTTTCTATTTTTTTTTTCTTGACAGAGCTTGTGGCAGTGCATTCTAGGATTGGCCAGTGCTAATTACCAAGCCCACACATCCCATTTGAATTTCCAATGAGCACTTTATTTCATCTGAAGGAGTCAATTTAATTCCAAACAAACACATGCACTTAAGAATGATGTTTCTTCTGCCCACGTCAGCTTTGTTTCAATACTCCACAAAATAAGACTTCTATATTACAAAGCTTTAAACAAAAGTCAGAAAAAAATCTTACACAGGCATTCAATAATATGTCATATTTTTTCTCCAAAATCCAAGGAAAGAAATAATAAATTGTTACTTGCATCATAAGCTATGCACTTCATGCAAAATATGTTTTTATTTAGTTTTTGGGGTGAAATATGATCTGGACATGTTTTTGTGAAATTCACCCAGCAGACACTAAAAAACATAGAACTATTCTTTATCAAGACATTTTAATAATTAATTCACAAGCAGATTTACTTTGGACCTGCTGTGGCAAATCAAAAGCGTGATGGCTCAGTCTTTGTAATCTGGCCAAGTGCATTTTCTGAGAACCCTCTTAAGGCTCTCTTGGAATCTTTTTCATTCCACAATTGAAAATGAAATGTGATTTTAGGACCATTTCCAGTGCCTGCTGGGGACAGTGAGGCAGAAATATGGAATCTAAAGGGTCTGGAAGTTCATAATGAACATCTGACTTTTATTTCTTCCCTCATTTTATTCTTGAATTGGTATATTTGTTTCTTTCTTTCTATTTTTTTTTTCTTGACAGAGCTTGTGGCAGTGCATTCTAGGATTGGCTTCATACCTGCAAGCTCGCTTTTCAGCACAATTCGACATTCTGACATTGAAAACAATCACGCTATTTGTGCAAATCCGAGGAGTTTCTTACGTCCATTTTATTTATTTATTTATTAATCCTTTGTTTTACCAGGATAGTCTCATTGAGATGTAAAATCTGTTCTTCCAGGGAATCCTGGCCAAAGTGGCAGCACAAAAAGTTTCACATTAAAACTATTTACAAACACATAAAACTAACAAAATCTTGCCCTGCACACATGTAATGACAGATCAAAAAAATAATTAAAAAAAATTTTAGAGAGGGGAGTGTTTCCAGCATTAGAATACTCTGCAGCTTGTTCAATAACGAGGGAGCAAAAAAAAATATGCTGTTTATGATTTGTTTACAGGGTAACTGCTGATTTTCTGCTTTTTCATAAGCTGGAAGATAGTGAATTTGCATTTTCATTCAGCTGTCTGCCGTTTTTGTTCAGTCAATTTATTAGGCTAAAATGAGGTTTATAATTTTATAAAATTTGTCAAAAATGTTATTATTTGAACTGTAAAGTTGTTTAAATTGGAATTTTATGGTCATGTTACAGTCTAGGATCTTAGAAACTCACTGCATCTGAAATTGCATATTTCCCTACTATATAGTATGCGAAAAACAGTATGTGAGGCAAGTAGTATGTCCAAATTCATAGTATTCGAAAAAGAGTACACGAAAAGTGTCCAGATGACCTACTTCTTCTGGCTGGATTCTGAAGTGTGCATTTGATGGACACTTTATTATCCCATGAGGCCACGGGAGAGTATTTATGAATGGCAGTGAACTGACACAACTGATAGGTCAGGTAGGTCATGTGACGGAACAACATGGCGGAAGTAGTACGTCTGAATTTACTACCCATATTCATACTATATAGAACATACTTTTTAATTCACAGGGCCAGATCATGGCACAGCGGTGCCCTGGGCACGGACTGGTTGAAGGCCCCCCTCGCAGTCTGGGGGATCCCCTTAGCTGAAATTGTGACTGGGCCCTCACTAAAACTCACTAGGTTTTTATAAGGCTTGTTAATCATAATTATTCATTGTGGATAATAAAAGAGGTTTTGTGCTCAGGGTCTTGTTTAAGCCAGGATTGCTCTTCTTGTTCTGACGTTCTTCACTCTTTGCTTCAGGCTAGTTTTAAACTCATGACCCTTTGAAATGAAGGTGGGCATGTGAGCCAGTGAGCAATAAACCCAGGGAACCAGAGAACAAATCAGTGCTGCACTGCACTGGAATCTTTGTTAAAACTATGAAATGGTTGCCTTGTAGAATAAAAAAAATCTCCTGATTTGTGTCTATTTTTCTCCTGATGTATTTTAGGAGAAACATCTAAAGCGTAATTTACACTTAAATTAATATAAATTCATTAAGCATTATGAAAGATCAACCTTACAGCAATAACTTTTTCCTCTGGGTGCTTTTGGTGTGAAAACACCACTAAAAAAATGTGAACTCAACTGAACTTCCCAGTAAGTTGCATCCCTAGAGCAAAATGTAAAACACAAGCTCTGTGATGATTCTGGGATGACTGTCTGTTTATTTAATAATTGCTTCATTCTGAAACAGTCCCCAGATTCATAAATCCAGAACAAATCAAGGTAAAGTGACATGTGAGCTCTGTTAATTGATCAAGAGCCGACATGATAATGATTTGCCATGCAAATGCACACTGAAAAATGTGTTTGAATAGAGAGGTGATTCTTTTTTCTTCTTTGTTTCTGGTGTTGTCAAAGCTTAAGGGACGATTCTGCAGTGCAGAGTATGAGTGCACATGAATAATACATTAGGCAATGTGTGGCACTGATATTTTATTAAAATATCCCCAGCCTTACTGATATATGAACCACATGTATGTGATGAGACAACAGCCAGAGCTCTGACAAACACAGCACACAAAAACTTGAAACACACACACACAATTAAAGGGAGACAAGTGAAGGATAGCTGTGAATATTGGCTGATAATGGGAGCAATGCAGTAGGCAGGTATATGCATCCCCTGCGTCTATATGCTGTGATGTTCATTTCTCACAGACAAACAAGGCAGACACTAAAAGATACCCACCAGATGCCACATTTCAGCTCTGACAAACTGGGTTATTTGTGTGGAGCTTTAGCAATATTAGGTTAGAACAGAGGAGAATGCAATCACATTAAGCCATTATATTGTATATGATTGTA
>NW_015506458.1:1566-26410 GCF_001515645.1 Sinocyclocheilus grahami | reverse complement strand
TATATATATATCTATATATATATATATATATATATATATATATATATATATATATATGATTTTACTGGGAGGTTCTGACTGTGAGAAGACAAAAGGAGAAAGCTAGAGGGGTCTAAATGGTTGCTAGGGCATTTACTGTGCGATGTTGGTGGTTTCTAAGATATTGCTAGGTGGCTGGGCATTGCTAGGTGGTGTCCTGTGTCTTTTGGGTGGTTGCTAGGGTGTATAGGTGATTGGTGGTTATGAGGTTTTGGGTGATTTTATAGAGTGTTGCTAAGCAGTTGGGCATTGCTACATGAGGTGGCTGCTAAGTGGTTGTTTTAGGCCGTTTCTAGGATATTGCTAGGCAGTTGGGCATCGTTGGATGGTTGCTAGGGTGTTTTGGGTGGTTGCTAGGTGGTTGTTATGCTACTTTGGGTGGTTTCTATGATGTTTCTAGACTGTTGGGCATTGTTATGTAATTTATGGGGGGTTGCAAGGGCGTTGCAAGGTGTTTGTTATTACATTTTTGGTGCTTTTTATGATGTTGCTAGGTGGTTGGGTATTGCTCTGTGGTTTCTAGGGTGTTTTGGGTGGTTGCTAGGGTTTTGCTATAGCTGGTTGTTATGATATTTTGGGTGGATAGTTTTTAGGTGATTGTTATGGTGTTTTGGGTGGTTTCTATGATGTTTCAAGGCTGTTGGGCATTGTTGGGAGGTTTATAGGGTGTTTTGCGTGGTTGCAAGGGTATTGCTGGGTGGTTGTTATGATATGTTGGGTGATTTTTATGATGTCACTAGGTGGTAAGTATTGTTGTGATGGTGTTTTAGATGGTTTTTAGGATGTTGCTAGGCAGCTGGGCATCTCTAGGTGGATTCTAGGGTGTTTTGGGTGGCTGCTAGGATGAAGTTAGGTGGTTGTTATGTTTTGAGTGGTTTCTATGATGTTGCTAGGCAGTTGGGCATTGGGTGGTTGTTTGGGTGTTGCTAGGAATCTGTCTGTAGAACAAACAATTTCATATGAGTTATGAGTTTAACACTTAATGTTGAGGGTTTTCTCAAATCCCTATGAGAAATAAAAATTGGAATGCATACATTAACAAGCATCAAATATAAGATTCCAAGAAATATGGAATATGGTTTCACTCATATATTCCAGCTTTGAGGGTTTCCTGATCCGTCAAACTTTTTCTTGTAGCTTATGTGCAGCACATACTGTACCTGTCGCCTTTGATCGTTCATTTGAGAATCACCCCTTCAGTTTGTATTCAGTAATTATCCCACACACCATCTGCCGCTGAACATACGACAAGGTGTTGGGAATATCTTGGCCAAACCAGGAGACTGGAGTGGAGAAACATTTTCACATTCCAGAGAGTGGCTATTTTTAGACTAATCATCCCCCATGGGGAAGCTTGTAGGGCTTCAGCTCTGTAGGTCGGGTATGATTAGAACTGAATGAGCAGCCCACATGAGACCACACACAAATACAAACACTCACACATACACTAACACATGTGCTTGTGTGTGTTTTTCATTATACCGTTCAAAAATTTGGGATTGTTAAGGTTGTTAAATATTTTAGAAAGAAGTCTTTTATGCTCACCAAGGCATCCTTTATGTGATTAAAAATACAGGAAAAGAGTGTTTTCTATTGTAATATATTATTAGAATATGTCATTTATTCCTGTGATGCAAAGCTGAATTTCAATTATCAAACAGTTGTGCTGCTTCATATTTTGGCGCAAACCATGATACATTTTGATTTTTAGGATTATTTTATGAATAGAAAGTTAATTTATTTTCCATATAAATGTCTTTACTGTCACTTTTGATTAATTTAATGCATCCTTGCTCAATAAAAGTATTAATTTAACAATATAAATAGAACAAATTGAAGCACCTTTAATTATGTTTTTCCTAATACATTGACATTCAATTAAAGCTAACGTCTAAAAAATATTGCAGCACCAAAAACCACAGCTTTACTGCATCCTAATAGTTCTCTAAACCTCAGATTTGCCAGACCAGAGCATATGCGCTCTGATTTTGTGTTCTCTGCCCTATGGCTGCATGTGAGTCACTGGCATTAAGCCTGGCATCTCTGCAGGAGCTGGATGGCGGGTACCAGCGTGCACCGGACCATCCCTGTCCCGCCCACAAATCCATCATCCCACACCAAAGGCTAGCAGATACTGGGTCGAGGTGCCTGCAACGTGTGCGTACCAAACCATTTGAGAAATGGCAATGGTGCCCTTTTAAAGGATATTATTTGTTCCCTAATACAGCTATAAATTAATACAAAATACAAAAATATAGATTATTTGCATACTGCGAAATGAGTTCTTTCTCAGCATTATTCAAAAGGAGGAGATTATACTCATAGAAAATAAAGACAAAGAAGTGCGAAATGAATAGCACTGGTTAATATGATCATCCAGCAGGTGGGATTTTGTTGAGTTAAATCTTATTTGCTGTGTCCGATTAGACAGACATAATTCTGTAATTCACCAGCTGTGAATTTAAATGCTTTTCTTTAAATGTCGTTGTTTATCATCTGTTGGTTTATTAAGTTTGTCTCTGCAGGGTGGATCATTTGCTTGTAATATTGCGATATGTCTATTGTGCCTATTGTGCATGAGCCGCAAACTGTCACGTGTTCCAGCTGGAAATAGAACAATCTAGGATAATACTCTTTGGTTCCATCAACATCCCTTCCTCCATAAACACTACACTGTATCCCTGCACTATTGAAATACTGCTGCTATGATTAAAATGTTTTGTCAACATTATGACAGTGTTGTGATCTGTAGTCAGCACTGTCATTATGCCACCTCTTGTATTATACATATCGGCCTGTCGTTCTGCTTTTGTGCAACAGATGTCTCTTGCACATATGCAAATAAAAGATCCACCCATTGACTACTGGGTAATGGAGATGTGTTCCTAATGTGTTAACCTAGCACATTAAAGATGGTTCACTAAAAGATTAAAGCTCTCATATTAAAACTTATTTCCAGCTTGTTTCCATCAAGGGATAAAATTAATTAATGAATGAATTAAAAAGATAACTGCAATATATCTCACAGTTCTGACTTTTTCTTAATTACAATATATGAAATCAGAATTGCAAGATATAAACTCAGAACTGCAAATATACACTCCCAATTCTGAGAAGAAAGGTTGGAGTTGTGAGATATAAACACACAATTGCAAGAAAAAAGTCAGAATTGTGAGAGAAAAAATCGCAATTACATTTTTTTATTTTTTATTCTGTGGTGTAAAAAAAAAACTGAATTGTGAGATGTAGCCTAAACTCAGAATTCAGAGAGGACAAAAGTCAGAATTGAGAAATATAAACTCAGATTTCTGAGAGAAAAATCATAATCGCAAGATATAAACTTTGCTAAAGAATTATGAGGGGAAAAAGTCAGAATTCGGAGACATAATTGCGAGGAAAAAAGTCACCTGAAATAGGCTTTCATATAAAACAAATACACACACTAATGAGAAACAGTGATGCCAATGAATCACTTTTTTTTTTTCAATGAATTGGCCAAATGGCTTTGAATTAATTCACGATTCAGACTGATTTGTTCAGACCGCACTTCTTGCGTAATCATTTTGAGAGGAGTCCCAAATCAGGCTGTATCGAGATATGAACTCAAAAAACAAACTAAGAGCTGAATGAAGTATATATTTACCAATAAATTGAATCAAATGGCTACTTTTTGAGAGGTAACTTTGAGAAATGTAAACTACAGTAGCGCTGGTTTGCTAGCCTATGTAAACATGCACTAGATGGAAGTCTCTGAACACCGTGTAGCATTTCTGTTGTTTTACTATAACCTGATCTCTCCATTGTTTTATGCACCATGTCAAGTTAAAAAAAACTTTTCTTTTTTTTAAATCGCGTCGCAAAAGACCTTCATTCTGTGTATATTTGTGCATTTGGTCTGAAGGGCTTTTGCTTTTGACAACACACTCTAAAAAATGCTGGGTCAAAACAACCCAATAGCTGGGTTTGTCCCTTTTTAACCCAGCGCTGGGTTATATTTAACCCAGCATTTTTTAGAGTGTAGAATGCAAAGAAATTCTAAAAAAGACTCTGCAATATGATTATTTCATTGAATGATAAGCAGTGGGTTTAATCAGTGACATTATTAATAGACTTGCTATCCAATGTCTTCTGGTCACCTCCTCAACCTGCTTCCTTCCCGGTTTTACACGTAGAAAAGTCGAAGGAAATAATATTACATTGTCCAGTTTTCTCCCTGATTGATGATGTGAGTTACTATGGCAATTCCTGATGCAGTAGAAGTGACCTACAATGTCAACATTTTTCACAACCACAATTTAGAAAGTCGAAATACTGACTTAAACTCACTATAGCAGAAAGGCAGCGTGATCCTCTTAATATGGCGTCTAAACAAAACAGTTACCCAACACAACACGGCGTGATGTCAGCTTCACATTCTCTATAGTGAATGCTGAAGGAAAATAAAAATGCTTTTCTTAAAGGTGAATTCAACATTTTGACGTTGTTGTTTTGCCCAAGAACAACAACATAAAACTGAATAAGTGTTGGTTATATATCACATTTTGAGTATTTCATGCGTACAGAAAATATGAATAACACAGAAATAGCACAAGCAGCATATTGTGTGATTGGATGTAAAATGCTGAGCTAGCCTGAAACCCCTTATTCCAGTGGTGAAGCTGGAGTTACACTCCCTTGAATTCTGTTTAATTCCATTTGTTGCTGGGAAGCAGCCATTTTCCTGTTTATATTATTATTGTCCTTGATGGAATTTAGAAAGTCAAAATACTGACTTAAACTCACTATAGCAGAAAGGCAGCGTGATCCTCTTAATATGGCGTCTAAACAAAACAGTTACCCAACACAACACGGCGTGACGTCAGCTTCACATTCTCTATAGTGAATGCTGAAGGAAAATAAAAATGCTTTTCTTAAAGGTGAATTCAACATTTTGACGTTGTTGTTTTGCCCAAGAACAACAACATAAAACTGAATAAGTGTTGGTTATATATCACATTTTGAGTATTTCATGCGTACAGAAAATATGAATAACACAGAAATAGCACAAGCAGCATATTGTGTGATTGGATGTAAAATGCTGAGCTAGCCTGAAACCCCTTATTCCAGTGGTGAAGCTGGAGTTACACTCCCTTGAATTCTGTTTAATTCCATTTGTTGCTGGGAAGCAGCCATTTTCCTGTTTATATTATTATTGTCCTTGATGGACGTCATTAACAATAACATGCGGTGTACAGTTTTTTCACATGATGCAATGCTGCACAGCAGCTGGTCTCCGTTCACAAGCCGGAGGTTTCTCCTCCCACAATCTTGTGTGACATGTATATTATTATTTATTTATATCATTATTTAGGTATATATTATATTATTATAATTGTAAGGCACCTCCTCTCGTACATGCTGCTATATTACAAATATAAAAATGAGAAGTTCAAAATGATCATGATGCAATCCTTGAGCAAGAGCAGCTGCTGCAGTGCCACCGTAATCAGTTTTTTAAATGAAATACATGGAGCATATCCCATGACTACCTATAATAGAACATCATATGCGCAACTAAACAAATAAACATCTTTCCTTGTGCAGCCGAAAGTTTCTTTCATCTCTGCCTGCAGGCAAAAACAGACGGATCCCAGAGAGACAAGCCGGAAACATGCCACAGTGCCAGGTACAATAGTGTGGAGTGGATTAATGGCTGCAGGATGCTCCCCGAGGATTGTTTTATTGCTCAGGCCACTCCCTTGGAGTGCTTTAGTTAGGGTTTAAGTATCAACTTTGATATTCTCCTAAGACCATTTGGTCTGGGAAGAAACGGGTGAGAAATGTTTGAGATCACAATGAAAACTGAGAAGCAGGAGAAAGCCCCCATTTGCTATATTCTCGATTTGCACTCCATTTAATCTCACTGGGGTTTAGGAGAAACAGTTGCGATGTTAAATAAGTCTCATTGATGATTTTTTTTTCTTGGAATGTTCTCAGAAAGTTTTTAATTAATGTTATCTGGTCTTTAATAATGTTCTCAAAACGTTAGAACAAAACATTTTGGAACTTAGTAACTTATTAGTAACATTCATATAATGTTTGCAAAATTATAAAATGGAATGTTCCCTTAATGTTCACATAACCTAGAAAAAAGATGTTTTTATTACTAAATAGGGAATATTAGCAAAATGTTCTTAGAACAAAGATTTGTTTGCTTGCTGGGTGATGAGTTATCTTGTTTAAACAGTAACACCTTCAATCATTCAATCCCTCGGAAATGAAAGGTGATTGTATGGTCAATGCAATCAATGTTCCTATCCGGTATGACCACAGAAACAGCAGGCCATGAATTATAAGAGGGCAGTGGACATGTCAGTAAACAGGTCTGTATGATAATGAGAGAATTATTAATCCCTCGGAAATGAAAGGTGATTGTATGGTCAATGCAATCAATGTTCCTATCCGGTATGACCACAGAAACAGCAGGCCATGAATTATAAGAGGGCAGTGGACATGTCAGTAAACAGGTCTGTATGATAATGAGAGAATTATTGAACAATATACCACCACACAATGTTTTAAGGATGCTTTAATATTGAGGTCAGTTCAGAGCACAGAAAAACCTTCTTAAAAGGATAGTTCACCCAATAATAAAAAAAACTCACCATCATGTCATTCCAAACCTGCATGTTTCTTTCTTCTGCTAAACACAAGAGAAGATATTCTAAAGAACGAGGGTAGCCAAACAGTTGATGGTTGTCACGAATTTGGTCCATGGACTTCCGTTTATTCACCACCAGAGGTCACCCTTTCCATTACATTGACGCTCGCACAACACAAACTGTTGCATAGCACCCTGGACTACATATCCCATCATTCTTTGCGCGACTTGCGCTGCACTGATTGCACACAGCTGTTTCTAATCACCTCACTCACTATAAAACACCCACTCTAACCACCTTTCTCTGCTGAGTATTGTTTAGCCTGTACCCTTTTCCGAGTCTCCGTGTTTTCCTTGTTTTGCCTTGCCTGTTTTTGCGGTTTCTGATCTTTGCCTGTTTTCTTGGATTTCTCCCTCTCGTCTCGCCCCTGTGATTCGACATTTCTGAACACCACGTCACATTTGAATTATTTATCTATAATGTGGTTGCTGTATTTTAATACACCGTGTCAAGTAAAAAAAAAAAATCTGTTAAAATCACGCCGTGAAAAACGTGTATTTTGTGATTTTTAGTACAAGAACGCCTTTGGCCTGAACGTCTTTGCAATAGTGAATGCTCAAGAAAAATAAAAATGCATCTCTTAAATGAGAAGTAAATGTTTTGGTGGTGTTGTTTTTTCCAAAGAAGAACAACAACATACAACCTAACAGAACCCCAATTAAGGGTTGGTTATTTATTACATTTTGAGAATTTTACGTGTACAGAAAATGTGAATATTACGCAAGAGCTATTTGCTGAGCTAGCCTGAAACTCCTGTGAGGAGAAATCCCTTGAATTCAGTTTAATTTTGTTGCTGGGGAGCATTTTTCTGTTTATATTATTATTATCCTTGATGGACATCATTAACAATAACATGTGGTGTACAGTTTCTCATGACACAATGCTGCACAGCAGCTGGTCTCCATCCGCAAGCTCATTTCGAGCCGGAGGTTTCTCCTCCCACAATCTTGTGTGACATGTATATTATTATTTATTTATATCATTATTTAGGTATATATTATATTATTATAATTGTAAGGCACCTCCTCTCGTACATGCTGCTATATTACAAATATAAAAATGAGAAGTTCAAAATGATCATGATGCAATCCTTGAGCAAGAGCAGCTGCTGCAGTGCCACCGTAATCAGTTTTTTAAATGAAATACATGGAGCATATCCCATGACTACCTATAATAGAACATCATATGCGCAACTAAACAAATAAACATCTTTCCTTGTGCAGCCGAAAGTTTCTTTCATCTCTGCCTGCAGGCAAAAACAGACGGATCCCAGAGAGACAAGCCGGAAACATGCCACAGTGCCAGGTACAATAGTGTGGAGTGGATTAATGGCTGCAGGATGCTCCCCGAGGATTGTTTTATTGCTCAGGCCACTCCCTTGGAGTGCTTTAGTTAGGGTTTAAGTATCAACTTTGATATTCTCCTAAGACCATTTGGTCTGGGAAGAAACGGGTGAGAAATGTTTGAGATCACAATGAAAACTGAGAAGCAGGAGAAAGCCCCCATTTGCTATATTCTCGATTTGCACTCCATTTAATCTCACTGGGGTTTAGGAGAAACAGTTGCGATGTTAAATAAGTCTCATTGATGATTTTTTTTTCTTGGAATGTTCTCAGAAAGTTTTTAATTAATGTTATCTGGTCTTTAATAATGTTCTCAAAACGTTAGAACAAAACATTTTGGAACTTAGTAACTTATTAGTAACATTCATATAATGTTTGCAAAATTATAAAATGGAATGTTCCCTTAATGTTCACATAACCTAGAAAAAAGATGTTTTTATTACTAAATAGGGAATATTAGCAAAATGTTCTTAGAACAAAGATTTGTTTGCTTGCTGGGTGATGAGTTATCTTGTTTAAACAGTAACACCTTCAATCATTCAATCCCTCGGAAATGAAAGGTGATTGTATGGTCAATGCAATCAATGTTCCTATCCGGTATGACCACAGAAACAGCAGGCCATGAATTATAAGAGGGCAGTGGACATGTCAGTAAACAGGTCTGTATGATAATGAGAGAATTATTGAACAATATACCACCACACAATGTTTTAAGGATGCTTTAATATTGAGGTCAGTTCAGAGCACAGAAAAACCTTCTTAAAAGGATAGTTCACCCAATAATAAAAAAAACTCACCATCATGTCATTCCAAACCTGCATGTTTCTTTCTTCTGCTAAACACAAGAGAAGATATTCTAAAGAACGAGGGTAGCCAAACAGTTGATGGTTGTCACGAATTTGGTCCATGGACTTCCGTTTATTCACCACCAGAGGTCACCCTTTCCATTACATTGACGCTCGCACAACACAAACTGTTGCATAGCACCCTGGACTACATATCCCATCATTCTTTGCACGGTTTGCACACTGCACTGATTGCACACAGCTGTTTCTAATAACCTCACTCTCTATATAACACCCACTCTAACCACCTTTCTCTGCTGAGTATTGTTTAGCCTGTACCCTTTTCCGAGTCTCCGTGTTTTCCTTGTTTTGCCTTGCCTGTTTTTGCGGTTTCTGATCATTGCCTGTTTTCTTGGATTTCTCCCTCTCGTCTCGCGCCCCTGTGATTCTGTCTGCTGATCGGTGACCTACACTAGCCCTGGGACTATTCTTGTCTTTTGCCCGCCATATACCTGTTTGCCATTGCTTTGACCCTGCCTATTTACCACGTCTCTTGAATAAAGCCTGCAGATGGATCCACACGTCTCACGTCTCGTCAGCCCCGTTACAATGGTAGCCATTGACTTTCATAGTATGGAAAAAATAAATAGATAATTACAACGGCAGTCAATGGTTACCCACATTCTTGAAACTGTCTTCTTTTGTACTCAAAAGGAGGGTGAACTATCTCTTTAACATATATTTTATGAGTAAATGATCCTTCCTTTTAGCAAAAGTAAAGTACACTCTTAAAAATAAAGGTGCTTCAAAAGGTTCTTCAAGCGATGCCGTAGAAGAACCATTTTTGGTTCCACAAGGAACCACTCAGTCAAAGGTTCTTTAAAGAACCATCTCTTCCTTACCTTTTTATAATCTGAAGAACCTTCTTTCACCACAAAGAACCTTTTGTGAAACAGAAAGGTTCTTCAGATGTTAATGGTTCTTTATGGAACCATTTGGGCAAAAAGGTTCTTCTATGGCATCGTGAAGCACCTTTATTTTTAAGAGTGTAGTTAGTAGTCTTTTATGGCAGAATTTTAAGTTAAGTCATTGTTACACAATCAAAACAATGGTGTGAGTTTGAGACGAGTTTCTCAATTAAATTGAGCCGGCCTGTCAAGGTGAAGGGGTCACCTATGTAATTGTGTGGGACAATGCATGTTCCACCATGCAGAGGTTGTTCAAGCATGGTTTCAGGCCCATTCCCGATTCATGACCTTCTACCTGCCTCCATATTCTCCTTTCCTCAACCCTATTGAGGAATTTTTCTCAGCATTGAGATGGAAGGTCTATGATCGCCAACCCCTTGAGCGCGCCACCCTCCTTCAGGCCATGGATGAGGCACGTGATGACATCAGTGTAGACCGATGTCAAGCATGGATTCGCCAAAAGGTTTTTTCCAAGGTGCATGAACAATGATGACATTCATTGTGATGTGGACGAGAATCTATGGCCAAATGATCAAGACAGGCTTGATCCAAATTAATGTAATGTGTGTGCACTAAATGTTTTTTTTTTTAATTGAGTTAATTTGTTTTATTTAAATGTGTACATTTCATTATTGAAAGTAAACCTATGTTACAATTATATCTGAAAAATAAAATCAAATGTGCCCAAATGATTGGAGAGGATGTCTTCATTGATCCTTCACTTGATTACATATAAGATAGATATTATGTAAATGATAGATTCTGTAAAAGTTGGGTAATGTAAGTGTATTGCCTAATGTGAAAACTGTGTAATCTGTCTTTTACAGCACTGTAGCAATACTAATTTCAGCACTAAGGCCGATTTGAAACACGTATCTTATCTTGTTTGCTATTAAATGAACTGATTGTTAAAAGTACTGAACTGAAAGAAGATCATACTGTTGTGTTTCGGTGATTAAACCAAATGTTGTCATTACATATTACAATAATCTTGTGTTTGAAACAGTGATTATGTGGACTGAAAATATGTGCAACTGAATAAAAGCATTACATCAGGTTTTGAAAGAATGACAAGCTGTGTTACAAGTGTGATCAGTTTGATATTTGTACTAGGAGTTTTGAAAAAGTATACCTTACTTGTGAAATTAGTACCAAAGCGATCAACAAAAACTGTAGTATTGGCTTCTTCTCATCAAAGCCAATACTACAGTTTTTCTCAGTCACTTTGGAGCATTTCTCAAATCATCCTTAATATTTGCAAAAAAGTATGTGCATTTCTCAAAACAATTCGTACAAACAGCACCACACAATGGATTACCTGCAAAAGCCTGTAACTTACTCGAAATCTTTAGTTCATCTCTCAAAAGTAAGTATTTATGTCAATGAACATATCAGTGCCATCAGAATGAAAAGTCCTTGTGTCATTGTTCACAAACAAGATAGTCAAAATGCTTAGTCAAGTTGTCAATATAATAGTGCACTTTGTTACCTGAAGTAAACTATGGCAACATTTTGGATGACAGTTACTGTATTGAACAGTATGCCATATATCCATTTCAAAAGTACAAATTTACACATTACCGTATGTGGGATATTGATTGAAAGAGACTGGATAGAATTCCCAGTTACACTTTTACTAGTGGTCTGACCAAAACAAAAACCACACATTACAATGTCATTGTGATATAGAAAAGGAAAAAGAACTATGGGCACAAAGATGAAAATAAAAAATAAGAAAGTCCATTGTCAGAATTTGTAACTCTTGTGTTGTCCTCTGTCTATACAGTATATGCTTTCCAACTGAAGATTCATAAGATGAACCTTTGAGCTATTTCAGAGAACTGGTTTATCATTGTTTTATCTACATTCTCTTCATTAGTGAAAGTCAAGATTCACCATGACATTAGCAGCTTATAATATAGGAAACGTTCCAAAGCAATCGCAACTTGTTCAAAAGAATGAGAAACTGCTTTTATGATGTGTACAATGACTGTGGAGGTTGTACAAGTAGTTTCGAGAATTTCATTTCTGATTTGAGAAATGCACCAAAGCGACTGAGAAAAACTGTAATATAAGATAACCAGCTATTTCTCATTCTTTTGAACAAGTTGCGATTGCTTTGGAACGTTCATGCAAATTATTATGTATATTTGTCTGTGGTTTCCTACATTATAAGCTGCTAATGTCATGTTGCTCAAAATGTATTATGTAGTTTTCTGTGTAATAGTCTTACCCCCCAAAACATCTAGTCATTAGTTCATCGTATAAGTCATTAAATGCAATATGGTTAATCTAGTTGTCATAAACTGTCAAGCACATTTTCTACACATTTTTATTAGACTTTTTGTAAATTTGCCATGAATTGTGGAGGTGAATCTTGACATTCACTAATGAAGAGAATGTAGATCAGCTAATGATAAACCAGTTCTCTGAAATAGCTCAAAGGTGCATCTCATGTACCTTTAGTTTGAAAGCATATAGACAGAGGACAACACAAGAGTTACAAATTCTGACAATGGATGAACATCCAGGAAATGATCAGGATCAACAGCTGAGAGGAGGAATAGGAGTAAGGATGCATGGTGGAAGGGTACAGAGGCAAAACAGAGGAAAAGGCAAAAGAGATCAAGGACGTAGGCGTTTATCAGATGAAATAAGAGCCACAATTGTGGACCATGTTGTCAATCATGGCTTACAATGGCTGATGTAGTTTTCCTGTGTTTGCCTTTGTACTTTTGCATTCTCACCTTTGTACCCATATTTATTTTTCTTTTCTATATTACAATGACAATGTACTGTGAATAGTTTCCTATCCAGTCTCTTTCAATCAATACCCCGCATGCAGTAGTGTGTAAATGTGTACTTTTGAAATGGATATATGGCATGCAGAAGAAGTGCAGTCTTCTGCATTTCAATGCAGTAACTGTCATCCAAACTGTTGCCATAGTTCACATGAAATAATTCTAACAGAGTGCATTGTTATATTGACAACATGACTAAGGATTTTGACTATCTTGTTTGTGAACAATGACACAAGGACTTTTCATTCTGATGGCACTGATATGTTCATTGACATAAATACTTACTTTTGAGAGATGAACTAAAGATTTCGAGTAAGTTACAGGCTTTTGCAGGTTATCCATTTTGTGGTGCTGTTTGTACGAATTGTTTTGAGAAATGCACATACGTTTTTGCAAATAATAAGGATGATTTGAGAAATGCACCAAAGCGACTGAGAAAAACTGTATCTGAATATTACTGAAATTAATGTTATGTTAAATATATATATATATATATGGCATGCTGTTCAGGAAATTATGATATTTATAATATGACGTTATGAAGTTTGAGTATACGGAATGGAATTAAAGTCTGAATATATATAAGGAAACTTGAATATATTGAATTAAAGTCTGAATATATATAAGGAAACTTGAATATATTGAATGAAAGTCTGAATATATGAAATGAAACTTGAATATATTGAATGAAAGCTTGAATATATGGAATGAAAGTCTGAATATATAGAATGAAATTTGCAGAGTATGGAATTAAAATGCAAATTTAACAGTACTTAATGAATAATAATATAGCTAGTTATATCCTTGTTATCAGAGCAATAGCTTTCTCATTTGAATGACTTTCAATTAATTGCCTCAAATTTTCCAATACTTTATTGAACTAGAAAAATATTGGCAATAGCTGGTCATATTCCAAACAATACAAACAGTTTGGAGTATACATCCCATCATCTTGATTTTCATCATCTCACACATTTCACACAGTACCCGCCTTAATTTTGACAGGGAATTTTGATTTAGTTTTAGTGCCATTTAAAATGCCATTTATTTTTCGTCATATTTTAGTCATTTGAATTGTTTTAGTTTTAGTCAACTAAATATAAGATTTTAGTTGACTAAATATACAGTAGATTTATTTGACTAAAATCGGAATGCTAGTCTGTTCTGATAATAAAACAAGCTCATCTACATCTTTGATGGCCTGAAGGTGAGCACATTTTTAGCTAATTTGTATTCCTTTAAAGCGATCTTACTAGTGATTTTCTTTTCCCATGAAAAAGAATACTTTTCCTCTTTGTTTTGAACATATTTTTAATAGTTGTGTTGTGTAACAGCTGTGGGTTCATGGACCTTCAGGATGGAGTGTGAACTGTGTGTCATAATTCACACCATCTTGAAAACTCAGTCTAGCTGAAACAGTGTTGCAAATAACCATAACTCTGAGTCATAACCTTCAAAACAATTCCTTTACTGTTAAAATTATAAATGCAACACTTACAGTAGAATTTTAGACTCATTATTCCTAAAAATGAGCAATATATCACTAGTTTTAAATAGTTGTTTTCAGTGACCTTGCCAAATGACATGGCTTTAGCTTTGTCCTTTTGCCCTTGCTTCCGTAGCACTCGTCCTCACTTCTCTCTCTGTTTGCATGCCACTGTGGTTGACCTCTGACTCCTTCTCACATGGTTGTGAACAATGGAATAGCTCTTAGAGATTCCGAAACATTCCACTTATTACACAATCCAGCAGCTTCGAGCCGGTGCAAACTCCGGTTCCCACATGAGCAGCGGGGGAGGCTGTAATGTACATTTATCTGACGGGAACATGAGTCAGGAAATGTCATTACATTACAGACAGCCGAGTTTAAAATGTGGAACCAAACTGTTTTTTTGTTTCCTTTTTGTACACTGATTAAAGGATTAGTTCTGATAAAAATGAAAATTCTGTCATTTATTTAACTCACCCTCATTTTGTTTCAAACCTGTATACTGCTGTTGCTTTCCATGGAACAGCAAAATTTGGAAGAATTGTCACAGTTTTTTTTCAGGCATTAACAGGCACCAAAAAGTATAAAATCACCATTTTCCATTCAGTTTTTCATATTATTACTTGACAAACTCCTTGAAAATCTTATTTTGACAGTTAAAGAAAAAAATAAAACAAACTAAGAAATTGAAAATAAAATAATATAAATGAAAATAATAGATATTTATACACTGCTCAATTAATACTTTCATTCATAATACTTTCAGTTCTTTTGAACTTTCTATTCATCAAAGAATCTTGAAAAATAAAATGTATCACAGTTTCCACAAAAATATGAAGCAGCACAGCTGTCTTCAACATTGATAATAATCAGAAATGTTTATTGAGCATATTCAAATGATTTCTGAAGGATCATGTGACACTGAAGACTGGAGTAATTATGCTGAAAATTCAGCTTTGACCACAGCAATAAATTACATTTTACAATATATTCACATGGAAAATAGCTATATTAAATTGTAATAATATCTCACAATTTGTTAAAAGGTAACTAACAAAGTTACAACATTTAGGTGTCTACAAAAATCTCCTCCATACAGTCATTTTCTGTTACAGAAGCTGTCATTGGTCATGTTTATTTCTTCTTTTTTTTTTTATAATATGATTCTCATGCTCCAAATGTAGTCCATAATGTAAACAGCCATTTACACACATAAACACTCTTTATCAACAGCACAGGGAGAGGATTTTCTGGCTATTAAAATCAGTGTACAGAAGAACAATGACTGTAATATTACATTCTAGCAGAGATTGAATTAATCTACAGTCACATGACACAAGATGGAAATTCTGCTGCAATTATTTAGCTCATTTGAGCTCAACAGATAGAGCTCCTGTACAACAGAAATAATAAAACAGCAGATGGATGAAGACGCTGACACACAAACAGAAATATAAATTAAACAGACAAGTGTACCATCAGCAGTATTCATCTGTTTATTAGCTAAAAATGTAATTCTGGCTATGTTTGACGTAGTAACTAGATATTTACTGACATTTCAATGCCTGTTTATTCAGGTGTCCTAACTATAATTAGTGCATTTGTGAAGTAAAACCAACAGTTATCTGTTGGTTGCATAGGCCTTTAATTCAGACACAGTCATGGACTGAACCAACACAATGCAGTTATTCTTCAGTACACTGATGAATGACGGATTTCAGTGGAAGAACCTGCATCATTTTGTCCTCCAGCTGTCAGCTTGAGTCCAAAAGAGCTTCAGCACCATCTAGTGGCAAGCAATGAAAACGCACGTGAATAAATTCAACCGCAAAGAAACAGCGCCATCTGTCTTTTCGATGAAGATAGTGGAATTTCGAAGCTTCATGATTGTAGAGAAATGATTTGGTCAAAAACAGTTTCATACACATAGATTACTATTTAATTGTAAGAAAAGTTTGTTACGAACATTCAGGCCCAAACAGTGTTTTTCCTCTGAGTTGCAACCGGCTTCTTCAACTTGGTGAGTTTTATAGCATTTGGCAAACCAGCTTTTGGTGCATTAATATCACCAACTGAACTTGAGAACCTCTTCACATCTCCATCCCGGAGATTCTACCAGACATTAATAGCAACTTGATGAATAAGTGCCTTTGGCTTCAGATCAGGTGAATAATGAGCTCTACATTGATGCATGTTTTTTTTTACATAATAACTGGTTGGGCCACCCTTAGCAGCAACAACTGCAATCAAGCGTTTGCGATAGCTTGCAATGAGTCTGTTACAGCGCTGTGGAGGAATTTTGGTCCACTCATGTGTTACTTTTATGCCAGACGTAATGGGACACACACCTTCCAAAAAGTTCAACTTTCGTCTCGTCTGTCCACAGAGTATTTTCCCATAAGTCTTGGGGATCATCAAGATGTTTTCTGGCAAAACTGAGACGAGCCTTTATGTTCTTTTTTCTCAGCAGCAGTTTTCGACTTGTCTACTAAATACTGAGCAAAGGGTCTGAATACTTAGGACCATGTGATATTTCAGTTTTTCTTTTTTAATAAATCTGCAAAAATGTCAACAATTCTGTTTTTTTCTGTCAATATGGGGTGCTGTGTGTACATTAATGAGGAAAAAATATTAACTTAAATGATTTTAGCAAATGGCTGCAATATAACAAAGAGTGAAAAATTTAAGGGGGTCTGAATACTTTCTGTACCCACTGTATGTGTGTGTGTAAATACATATAACTAATATACATATTATAAATGCATTATGAATAAGGGCAAAGCAAAAATAAGTATTTTCATATGTGATTTCATATGTGATATTATGTATTTTTATTTTTTTTTTGTGATCTTTACAAAATGTTATTATGTATTTTTTGTATTTCTTTGTCCGAAGGTAACAAAAGCTACTAAATATTTTGAAACTATGAACAGTCAGTTTGGTCTGCAAACTTTTCCAAATGAAATTGTAAAAAGGGTCACTGAATAAAACATCTTCCTCACTGCGCTGTATATAAAAAGGTTTTCTTATTTCATACAAGGTCATACAAGGAATTGATCCCTTTTCATATTCGATTTCATAATTGTTTTCCAAACAGGTTCATTTGAGGTTTCATGTTGCCATAACAGCAGACAACTTTTTATTTTTCAGAATGTTGACATGATGATGTCATACATTATGAGTTCCTCTTGAGAAATGTGTAATCAGACCAATGGATAGACGCAACGTCACAGACGGGGTGACGTGTGACCAGGAAGCTATAAAAACGTGCAGTGGAGACAGCGGCAGCTTCTGGTAGAATGAAGGAAGCGCTCGCAGGGATGCCGGAAGTATGGCAGGAGATGCAGCATCTCGTCCCTTTGGGGAACTAAGGTTACATACGTAACCTTGAGGCGTTCCCCTTCAGGAACTCAAGCTGCGTCAAACGCTTTGGAAATGAGGATGCCCATGCCGCCAGACTGTCAAGTTCCTGCGTAGTGTGTATGGACTTCAGCACAACTACAGCAAGACGACGGAGGAACCAGGAGCCATACGAATAGCGAGGTCGTAGAACCTGACGAACGTGAGCGGCATAGACCAACCCGCAGTGTTACATATATCCTGCTTAGCCACACCCGACAGGAAGGCCTTGGAGGCCACCACACTTCAGGTGGAGTGAGTCTTGACCCCCATGGCAGGCAGACCCCTCTTGGAAGGACCATAACAGACAAATAACTGGTCAGACTTCCTCCACATGGCAGCTCTGAGTACATATGTGTCCAGTGCTCGCACATGCAATTTAGCTTCTGCTGGTCAGGCTCCTGAAAGTGAGGAGGACAGAAAGCCTGAGGGAGGGCACTTTAGGGAACGTACCCTGGCCTAGGGTAAAAAAGCTTTGCCCAAGCCGGGCACAATGTCTAGGAAGGAGGGGGCCACTGACAAGGCCTGCAAATCTCAGACTCTTTCAGAGAAGTGATGGCTAATAAGAAGACCGTCTTAAGTCCAGGTCCTATGGTGGAACACGAGGACGTACAGGAGGCCTCAGTGCACCGCAGAGGAAACGTGTAACCAGGGGGTGTCTTCCCACTGACTGACCACCGAGAGGGGCGTGGTAAGCAGTTATAGCCGTCCTGTACTCCTTCAGGGTGGAGTGGGTCAACCCTGCAGAGATTCGAGCCTGCAAGAAATTCAGCACTGAACCGACCGGGCAGTTAACTGGGTCAAGCTGGCGATCTCTACACCAGGAACTGAAGAGTTTCCACTTCAGGGCAGTTTCCTTGTTGAGTTTCCTTGTTGAGGGAGCTCTAGATTGGAGGATGGTCTCAACAACCTCGGTTGTGAGACCCCTAAGCTACGAGTTGTGCCCCCTCAGAGGCCACACCCACAGCTTCCACAGCTTCGGGTGGGGGTCAAGGATCATACCCTGCGCCTGTGAGAGGAGATCCCTCCTGATGGGAATCTCCCATGGAGAGCCTTCGAGATGGGAAATCAGGTCTGAGAACCATACTCGGCCCGGCCAGAACGGGGCTGCTAGCAGCAGACGAACCACGTCCCGGCGCACTCTCTCCAGAACTCCCGGGAGCAGAGCAATCGGTGGAGCTGGATGAGTCAGAGAGAACCAGATGGGACAGTGCAATGTCTCCTGAGTCGCAAACAAGTCCACAGCCTGGCCAAACATTCTCCAAATCTGACACACCACCTCTGGGTGGAGCCTCCATTCCCCGGGCCTCGGCCCCTGGCTCAACAAGTTGTCTGCTCCCTGATTGAGATGCCCAGGGATGTGAACTGCTCTTAGTGAAAGGAGTTTCCCTTGGGCCCACACAAGGATCTGGTGCGCCAGCTTGTACAAGGGGCGAGAACGCAGACCTCCCTGGTGGTTGATGTATGAGACCACCGATGTGTTGTCGGTGCGCACCAACACATGGCGATCTCTTAGGTCTGGGAGAAAGTGCTTCAATGCTCGAAATACGGCCAGCATCTCCAGGCAGTTGATGTGCCACGTGAGATGGCGGCCGCTCCACAGACACAGTGAAAGGGTGGCCACTCATGACCGCACCCCAACCGGTGAGCGACGCATCTGTCGTTAACATTACGCGACGACAAGGAACTCCCAGCACCGGGCCCTGTGACAAGAACCAAGGTTTCCTCCACGTGTCTAAGGCACGAAAGCATCGCCGCGTGAACTTGATCATGCGAAGCGGATTTCCTCTCGAGGAAAACGCCTTGGTCTTGAGCCACCACTGTAGGGGTCTCATGTACAGCAGGCCAAAAGGTATCACGTTGGATGCAGCTGCCATCAGACCCAGCAATTTTTGAAACTGCTTGACAGTGAGTGACCGGCCCTCTTTGACTCTCGCGACTGCAGTGAGGATCGACTCGATCCGAGCAGGAGACAGCTGTGCCTGCATCGTGGTTGAATCCCACACCACGGCCAGATAAGTGGTCCTCTGTAATGGAGAAAGCACACTTTTCTTTGCTTTTAGTCTTAACCCCAACTCTTTCATATGGGCGAGAACGACATCTCAATGTCGAACCACCGTCTAGTCCGATTGAGCTAGAATCAACCAATCGTCGATATAATTTAGTATGCGGATGCCCTGGAGTCACAGTGGAGCCAAAGCAGCATCCACACACTTTGTGAAAGTTTGCGGTGAGAGTGCAAGGCCGAATGGAAGAACCCGATATTGGTGAGATTCGCCCCCAAAAGCAAACCTCAGGAACTTCCTGTGTTGAGGAAGGATGGAGACATGGAAGTACGCGTCTTTTAGATCTATCGTGACAAACCAGTCCACGGACCTGATCTGAGACACGACCTGTTTTATTGTAAGCATCTTGAACTTCAGTCTCATGACTGAGCGGTTCAACTGACGTAGATCTAAAATCGGGCGCAATCCCCCATCCTTCTTCGGAACAATTAAGTACTGGCTGTAGAACCCGGATTCTCTGTCGAGAGGAGGGACCACCTCGATGGCCTCCTTCCTCAGAAGAGTATCTACTTCTTGTTCTAACACCAGAGCCTGCTCGGGACCCACCACAGTGGAAACAATCCCGTTGAAACGAGGTGGAGGAGAACCTTATTTAATTCTATAACCACTTTCTACAGTCTGCAAGACCCATCTTGAGATATTTGGCAGAAGCTTCCACGCTGTCAGAAAATCTACTAAGGGAATCAGTCTCTCGAGAATAGTAGGAGACTTCCCAGATCTGCAATGTTATCTGGCAGACACTGAGACGTGCACTCGCTGGAGGCCGCTGTGCCCTGAAGCACCGGCGGAGGCACGGTTAACAGCTCGGCCTCCTGAGGGCACTGAGGAGAGACAAGCACCGTGTAATGAGGTGTACACCACCCTTCCCCAGAGGGGGCTGCCCTCAGAAGCCCTGGGACACAAACATCAGGGCTTCTTGGCCGAAGACTTCTTAGCCAGAAGGACGGTCCTCAGATCGGCCTTTGGCTTAGATACCCTCCCTTCGCGATCCCCATTGACATGGGGGTGTATGAGTCACGACGCTCACTTTCTGTGCCTCTCTGTACAAGGAGAGGGGCACACGGCTGGGGCTGCTCCCATCCAGTAGCCCCATGAGCCAGAGAGCAGCGAGGCAAGAACCACTGAAACGCGGCATCGATGAACAGGCCAGAAGGCGCAAGCAGAGCGTCGTGAAGCGGCCTGGTGGACAGTGCCGGGGCTTTTAGAGACGATGCCACACCGGGAGACAGATAACTCGCGTGTCTGTTCAACCCAGGGCATCGCTCTATAACCACGCTCACTAAGTCCCATCACGTTACTGTAATCAATGAGTGAGGGACTAAAGAGGCGGGCCAAAAAAGGTCTCGACCACGATCTTGACACCTCAGTGTGGAGATCGGGGGAAAATGGTAAGCCCCGGCATGGAGCGGGCGGCTTAGACCTCAAAAAACGCTCATCTAACTTGCTGTTTGAGGGTTCAGCCTGCATCTCAGAGGGCCATTCAAGATTTAACTTGGCCACAGCGTGAGTTATCACCTCCACAAGCTCCTTGTACTGTGCAGACTGGGGTGGGTCGTCGGCACTCTCGCCATCGCCCTCCTCGGAGGACGACAGTTTAAGCACCGAGCTCTCTCCCCAGGGGGAAGAAACCGCTTCCTCAGAGCGTGCTTCCGAACCCTGGGAGGTGGCGCTGAATCTGGTGTCTGAGGGAGAAGAAAGGGGCTCGCCCATCTCCATCCCCTCCACCAGATCCATTTGCGAACCCCACGACTGCAATCGCCACACTGCCTCGACAGATGCGGGACCAGAGCCGCGGGGAGGGCTGGCGAGGGCTCCCTCCTAGAAGAGAGCCTTCCGGGAGCGAACCGCGAGAGGTGCTCACAGTGCGGACAGTCAGCCCCCTCGAGAGCTGACTCGGCGTGCTTCGCTCCCAGACAAACATCCCCGCCTAAAATGTTGCTTGCCTTTATCACCCCCTTTATCAGTCTTGTGCTTAGACTTTGGCATTTTAGCTTTCTCGTTTGAGACAGTGACAGACAACGGTAAATAAGACATACACAGAGTGCATCGCTGAATGACGGAAGCTGCCGCTGTCTCCACCGCACGTCTGTGATGTCGCGTCCATCTATTGGTCTGATTACACACACGATTCAGAGCGTGTTCAAGCTGAAGGCGTTCCCAAAGCATTCGACGCAGCTCGAGTTCCTGAAGGGGAATCTGTTGTCTTCATCAGATCCTAGTTGTCACTAACTCATGATCAGTTTTAATGTTCACTACACTCTTTCCATTTTTTCTTGCAATTCTGAGTTCCTGTTTGACGTCACTTCCTGTTTGTTGCTGCCATGTGTTTTGAGTTTGAGCTCCGTCAAGTTAATTCTTTGTCGTCTAATTTTTTATCTTAAAATCTATTTTATACACCATCCTTTTCAGTTCTATAACGTGTGAATATATCCCCTATCGTATTCTACAACAAAAACAATCAGAGCGCCTTGTTAGCACTAGTTCTATTTTTGACTTTCTGAGTCCGCTATTAGCATATAGCCCGCTAGCATCGCCAGCGTGGTAGCCGCTAATCTCGCTTACACTAATACTCTATTCACACACATTACCATTGTTTTACTCACTGTTACTTGCTTTAATGGCGGATGTGTGTCTACCTTTGAGTGCAGGTGAGGACACGTTCGAGCTGCATTCGGTGCAGGTCGAGCTGGAGGCCGTGGAGAAGCAGATCTGGGACCTGGTGGCAAAGCAGACCCAGCTGAGAGAGCGGAGAGCCGCGCTGGAAACATCCCAGGCTGACGCTCACAAGTCCGAGGTAAGTATACAGCGCGCTGCTATCTCTCCCACCACCTCTACTCCGTGTGTTTCTCTGCACAGGCCCGGTGCACCCAGGACGCGATCTTCCCAGATGTCCTTCACTCCGGCGCCGGGACACCACGGACCCTGGGTGCAGCCGCAGCGGAATTTACAGTGAGGTTATGCTGCTACTCTAAACTTCTATTTCATGATATGAAGTTAATAAGTTACTTTTATTAGCAACAAAAAAAAGAATTTTTTTTTTGGCTGGATTAATGGGGGCCAAGCATAAAAAGCAGAACATACAGTACATTGAAATGTGACGCACAGGACTGCAGAACCAGTTTTAGGCAGAGCGGGTCAAAGGTTAAGTGTAGATTCAAAGGTGTCATATTATGATTTTTTATATATATTTTAAAATAAGACTTTGATGTATAGTGTAAACATACTGTAATTTTGAGAACTTCCTGCTCAGTCAAAAAACCATGAGTTGATTTTAGTTTATGGGTAGTTAATAAGTTAGTAATGATGGGCCCCTCAAAGTAAAGTCATGACACAATGACACATTAACAAATCATCAAATAAAATACCATTAAACATGCAGTAAGAGTCATATTTATTCCTTTAAACCACCAGTACAACAAACAAATATAAAGGTTATTTATAGTTATTTTATTATTCATTTACATCATTAAACATAACGTATATGGACTCAAAAGAAAGCCCAAACATACCTGTAAAGACACACATGAGGTCAAATATGACTCGTCCAAATTAAGCTAATAGAAGCATAAGACAAACACATTGCTGTTAATTACTCTACATACCTTTCCAAAAAAAAAAAAAGAGATGCAAACATAACTTTAATGATTAATTCGGTTTTCAAAAGCAGCCAACGTCGGCAGTAATGAGTGTCCCACCAGAAACAAACCCTACATAATGTAGTCCCGTTTATTCAAAATTATTAAATTATTGTTCGTTAAAAGTATTAGTGCCATTAATTAGACAGATACATTAAATTAAACGAGGAAAACAGACTAATAACTATCACTAATATTTTGTATTATTCGTCTGGAGATGCCTGTGTGGGAGGGGGTACTGTCACGGATGCACCAACCACAGCCACAGAACCAGTCACTCAACCACGCCCTCCATCACCGGAGTATTGAGCGCCTCCACCTGCACTCAATTACCTGAGCACTATAAGAGCACACTCACCACTCTAATTTATCGGCTGATCCACCATAAAACGTTGTTAGAAGAAGAAGTTGTTGTTGTTTATCGGCTGGTCTCAAGGTTACTCCTTCAGTGTTCCCTTCTTCAGCTCTGTGGACAAACTGACACTTACCTGTGCTCTTTACTCCTCGTGGGATTTATTGGACTGTGGAATGGAACTTTGCACCGCAGATAAGACTGACCTCTTGAGTTCTCTGCATTATCCTTCTCAGTTGCATTTTCAGAGATACCTCCATTGTTATGAGTTTGTGCTAGCAAAGAGAAGTTTACATTACCTGCATCTTCCTTGTCCTTGTCCTTGAGATACTGTGACACTCTGAACTGTGCCCTTTTTAGTCGGCCAATCAGAAACTTCCCAGAGCCATTCCACAAACGTCCAGGTGTATCAAACTCTTTAAAAGATTTTCTGACATATAATTTAACATGGCATAAATAAACTGTGAATTCATTGAAGAAAATGCTAAACTGATATGCAGCTATACCATCCCTTGAGTGGGCATGCAACAGTGCGCTGGTTGAGACCGAGAAACAGAAAAGGGAACTGCGCCGCGTGTGGGTATCTGACGTCAAGAGGTAAAGGTGGTCGTTTCAGACGTTCAGTAGTAATTGACATGCATTATGATCTTTCATTTTAAAATTGCAGTTTGATTTAATTTTTAAATGGCAGAACTGTAGTTTGAGAGGGGGGGGGGGGGGGGGAAATGATACTGTCAGATACTGTTATTATCAAATATTTATTGTAATTATTATTGTATTCAAAAAGAAAAAAATATGTGTTGTTCATATCACAAATTTAGTTCCCTTTCTGAATCAGAATGAGCTTTATTGCCAGGTATGTGATAGAAGCTTCCACAGTGTAACAGAATGACAGCGACAGAACAAAAAACACAGATAATAAAAAATAGAATAAGTAAATAAGGAATAAAAATATATAAATTGACAGTTGTATGTGCAGGTATATTACAATAGACAGTTTTTGTATGTACAGGTACTGAATATTATGTGCAAATTTGAGGTGTAGACTGAGTATGTGTGTTAGATAAATAAGTGTATGAGTGAATAAATAGTGTGTGTTCCACAGTTATTGTTAAGTGTTCATGAGATGGATTGCCTGAGGGAAGAAACTGTTCCTGTGTCTGGTCGTTCTGGTGCTCAGTGCTCTGTAGCGTCGACCAGATGGCAACAGTTCAAAGAGGGAGTGTGCTGGATGTGAGGGGTCCAGAGTGATTTTGCCAGCCCTTT
>NW_015506458.1:0-717 GCF_001515645.1 Sinocyclocheilus grahami | reverse complement strand
ATGTTATTTCATTAACATTGTCTGATTCAGGGGCCAGTGCTCTGCTGGGATCAGCCCAGCAAAAGCAGGAAATGTCTGAGGAGTGCAAAGAAGCTGAGGCTGAGCCTTCCCAATCCTCCTGTCCAGCGTATGATGAGCTTTTGGAAATGATGGATCGTGCCACGACAAGGCTTTACTTGCCGTGAAGCGGGTGAAGAAAGTGACATCGCGAGTCTCTCGATGAACATTATTTTTCTGGCCATAACCCTCCAGCTCAGGTGAGCCTTCCTTTCTTCCTGTTTTCCATATAAAGATTGAGAAGGAATGGAAGAGGCCGTTTTTTCCTCACGCATCCATCGATTCCAGCATACGAGTTATGCCAACATCAAGGCGATGCGCGAAAGCGGTTATGAGAAGATGCCCCTATAGAGAGACGCTGGCCAGCTATCGCTCTATGGGTGAGACGTCCTCTAAGACTCCTCTCCTTGACATCTCACTTGGATGCCAGGGCATACGCAGCAGCAGCAGGTCAGGCTGTCGCCCGCCCGCGGGTAGGGGGAGGGGCAGGAAGAATAGCGGTTCAAAGGAAGGAAAGTAAAAGACCTAAGGGATGTCATCCAGACAGGGCATCAGCGCTTTTGTCCGGATCAGAGTGATGCCTCAGAATCTACTCATTTCCTTCGGGGGTCTTACAATCTGCCCTTATCTTCACCTTCCTAATTCCCCTGTAACCACCAT
>NW_015506457.1:338892-339295 GCF_001515645.1 Sinocyclocheilus grahami | reverse complement strand
AGTGTAAGTAAGCAGTGTAATGTAAGTGAGCAGTGTGAGCAGTGTTATGTAAGTGAGAAGCGTAATGTAAGTGAGCAGTGTAACCAGTGTAATGTAAGTGAGCAGTGTAATGTAAGTGAGTAGTGTAATGTAAGTGAGCAGTGTAAGTGAGTAGTGTAATGTAAGTGAGCAGTGTAAGTGAGTAATGTAAGTGAGCAGTGTAATGTAAGTGAGCAGTGTAATGTGAGTAGTCAGAATCAGAATCAGAATGAGTTTTTATTGCCAGGTATGTTTACACATACGAGGAATTTGTTTTCATGACAGAAGCTCCAGAGTGTAACAGATTGACAGTGACAGAAAAAAAACACAGATAATAAAAAATAAAAAATAGAACAAGTAACTAAGGAATAAAAATATACAAATC
>NW_015506457.1:323825-335424 GCF_001515645.1 Sinocyclocheilus grahami | reverse complement strand
TGAGTAGCGTAATGTAAGTGAGCAGTGTAATGTAAGTGAGCAGTGAGCAGTGTAATGCAAGTGAGCAGTGTCCCTCTCTTATTCATACAACATATCTTCCCCCCCCCCCCCCCCCTGAGAGAATTGGCAGGAGCCGCCACTGGCCTAATTGCTGTCGCCTTGTTTAAATGATTTTCATAAGGTTATATAACATCCACCGAAGCCCCAAAAAACAGCAGTCAGGATCGCTGTCTAGATGGGATCTCATTCTTCGTGATTACAGAAGAATTCAGCAGCTAATCCTGAGCAATTGAACGGTGATGAGCGAAACAACGCTTCAGCTAGTTGAGGTAAATCAGAGGACCCTTACAACATGGCACAATAACCATTTAAAGGGTCAGGAGGTCTCCGTGCTGTTGCAAGAGCTGGACCTTCCAGAGGCATGTCCAGTGGCACTGGATGCTCTGCCTCCAGCACGAGTACAGCCTGTTGTGCCTCCACAATATAGCCACCAGTTGCATAACTACCAGATGCCACCAGACACAGCTGGACAGGCAAAGACAAAGTTTAGAAAGATCAAGCCCTCAGCTGCCTGTACATCTGCCACAGAAACTTCAATCAGCCATCAGCCTTACACCCTCAGCGTTCAGCCACGTTGAGCCAGCTAAGGACAATTTATCCCAGGCCAACAGCACCACACCCATTGGTTCCTGACAGACCCACTGCCCCTGTTGTGTCTCAGATGTTTCTGGTGCCCTGCCCAGCCCCATTTTCCACCATTAACCCTGGAGCAATTTCCTCTGACCCACCTGCAAATGACACAGCCACCACCAACCAAACGGTTGTACAATCGTACTGTAAAAGCAAACACATGCAGCAAGTGTGGCCAATTTTGTACACAAGAAACTGGCCATAGCCAGTACAAAGGCAAAATATTTTGCCCAAATAAAGAAACAATTACTAAGGAGCAGTGGTTACAGAATATGAGAAAATAACACCTTCCAGCCATATTTAATGTTAAAGTATTATATCTTTTTTTGTACTTATATTTTATATAGACTATGCACGTAAAATACTTATTTTTATATTGAATTAAGTACTTTTCCACATTTTTCTAAATATGTATATAGTTCATAAATATATTTCTCTAAGAAGACTAGTGTGTTGTATTTATTTGTTTTATTGCATGTAATGACATTCAGTGTACAGTCGCATTCAGTGTCACGCGTAGCTTTGCACGATGAATGAAGTATATTACAATATAGTGTGAATGCAGTAATAAGGGGGTGATTTATTTTGCCCCTACTGCCATAGGAAATGATTACCTTAATAAATGCATTTGGACAAATGACTATCTTAGTAATATGGATAAAAAAAAAAATCAAACTTAGAAATGAAACAATCGATTCACGGGTTTTAACAAATACATAACTTTATGTGACAGTGTGGATTCGAACCTGCGAATTCCTGAATTTCTCACGTTTCTCCTCCCCCCTTCTCCCCCTTCTTATCCAAACAATCCTTCCCCAGCTTTGGTGGAGTGGTCATCACGATCGGCAAACATGCGAAAAGTCTTTGGTTCAAAACTGAGCAGAAACAGCTGAACCCTTTTGAAGAAAAGTATGAACCCTTTGGGCCGTCAGTGGGCTTTAGAACGCTTTACCTTTATGCGCTTTTCACCAAGCATGCACCTGAAGATTTCGGTCTGTTTTCAGCAGACAGGTTTCTGTAGTGTACTGGTTATCATGTTGATTGTGTCAAATGTCAATTGGCTTTCTGTTGAGGAGGAACTCAAAACTACAAAGGCTTTGCGGCCAAGAGGCATGAAGACAGTCACTAAAGTTGAAGTTGATGCAAAAATGAAAGTGCAGTCATTGTTTGACCTAAACCTAACCCACACTCGTGCCGTTCCAAGCCTGCGTGGCTTTCTTCTGTGGAACACAAAAGAAGATATTTGTCTGAGTGGCCCTCTTTTGAGCAGCATCTCTATGCTACGAAGGCCTTTCTTTACACAGGTCTGAAGACAATTATTAAGCCACACTAAGCAGCAGTAACTGCCACGCCGACAGACTCAGTACTATTTCCCAGGTAAATTAGATGAAGAGGTGGCTGGTGCTCTCAAAGGCCCAATCTGTGGTATAACATTTTCCACAATTTTTTTTAAAATTAAATAAAAAAAACAGAGCAAAAGAAATGACCACTGAGGATTCCTGCAGAGCACTGGAAAAAATGCTTGGTTTGCCGCTAAAAATAGAAGGTATTTGCAGATTGAAGAGCACAACGCTATCTGTAGTTTGAATTGCGCTCCAAGAAGCATGCGATGGAAAGGTCAGACACTGTTCCTTAGTTATCACATTCACCTTTCACACGAAAGGTCCCCAGTTTGAAACTGCCTGGAAACAGACGGTAGTTTTTGTTCTATCTGTGCTGAAATGGCTCTCTGGTAAGCAGGTGGTCCAAGCTGCAAATGCCTTGATTTTGAGGTAGGTGAAGGCAAGTTTTTAAGGGACTCTGCACAGTCTGCCACACCGAATGAACTCTGTCCTACTGTGTGTGGGATTTACTCAGATTGCCAATCTGCTTGCAGGACAGATTACGGTATAAATTTTTTCCGAAAGAGCACGAGAGTAAAATTGTGGAGTTTCTGTAGTATAGTGATCATCACGTTTGACTATCACGCGAAACAGTGGCCAGCCGCACATAGGTGTAGAGCGCTGACTAGCCAATATGAATGAATGAAATCCCAGGGAGGTGGGATGAGTAAAATACACACACAATTAGAGGTTCAAATCTGGCCTCTGCCACAAATAACATAAAATGAATTTGTAATACACTTAAAACACGATTAACATACAATAAACAAACTTTGGGCACAAAGATAAAATAAAACATCTAATAAATGCTCTTGTGTAGGATGTACAAAATGTGTAATGATCTTAATAAACATTTATATTATAATAGGGTATAGTTATCTTGAATAGAGGAACTATTTCAATGTGAATAATTGTAAAGAATATTTTATTTTATTTTATTTTATTTTGTGGTCAGCAACCAGTGGGTAGCATAGAAAGCATAGATGTGTCGTTCAGCAGCAGAGAAAGGCTCGCTCTCCCCATTGTATCCAGCTGTGTATACCTGTAGAACTGTGACTAGCCAATAGGAACGAAGGAAATCCCAGGGAGGCGGGCCGAATAAACAACACACAATTAGAGGTTCCAATCCCGCCTCGGTCACAAGTTCCATGAAAGGAATTTGTAATCGTTTTTCATCAAAAAAACTTTTAGAACGATTAACATATAATAAAGGAACTTTGTGCACAAAGATAAAATAAAACGTGTAATAATGGTTCCTGTGTAGGATGTACAAAAATCTGCGACGATCTTAATAACATTTACATTATAATAGGGTATAGTTATCTTTAAAATAGAAAATATTTGAATGTGAATAATTGAAAAGAACATTTTGATCACATTTTAGACTTTTATTTTTAAAGAGACATTCACTTGTATATTATATTTGTATAACTATGTACAGAAAACCCATATGAAATGTAACCAATAAACACCAAAAAATAAAAGTTTCTCATTTTATTTATCGAACAACAATATACATATTATATAAAACACACACATTACTAACCAAATATATAATCATTAAATAAATATACATTAAATAATTATAGATTAAACAACAACAACAACAATAATAATAAATTCTAAAGTTGTCAGGAAAAACAAGAACATTTTGTTTTAAATTAAATACTTATGTACAATTATGTACGTTTAATAGTAACAGTTATTAACATTTAGTGTTTACAAATCTGAGCAAGGTAAAATAAAGCAAGTCAATCAAATTAACTTATAAAACACACTAAAACAATGTAAACAAAGCCAATACTTCTGGTATTTTAATGAACAAATGGAAATAAAAAGTTATGCATATATAACAGTAAAAGTTAAGCAGACTTTTTACATTTTACAATCCTGCATGGAGTCAACATGGCATTCTAAAGTACAAGAAAAAAAGACAAATAAGGCAGGAACATAACACAGTGGTATCAGCATGTGACAGACATCCATAACAAACAAGATACAGAGTTATATTTTTATGATACAATAATTTGGGTTACAATCAGTGATTACACAGTTACACTACCGGTCAAAAGTTTTTAAATGTTTTTAAAAGAAGTCTCTTCTGCTCACAAAGGCTTCATTATTTGATCCAAAATACAGCAAAAATGTAAATATATAATAAATATAATATTTTTACAATTTAAAATAACTGTTTTTTATTTGAATACATTTTAAAATGCAATTTATTTCTGTGTTGGCAAAGCTGAATTTTCAGCATCATTACTCCAGTCTTCAGTGTCACATGATCTTCAGAAATCATTCTAATGTGCTGATTTGCTGCTCAAGAAACATTTTTTATTATTATCAATGTTGAAAACAGTTGTGTACAATTTTTTTAAGGATTATTTGATGAATAGAAAGTTTAAAAAAACAGCATTTATCTGAAATAGAATGCATTTGTAACATTATCACCACCGTTCAAAAGTTTGGGTCTGTAAGAATTTTTTATTTATTCATTTATATATACTGTGTTATGTTCCTGCCTTATTTGTCTTTTTTTTCTTGTACTTTAGAATCCCATGTTGACTCCATGCAGGATTGTAAAATGTAAAAAGTCTGCTTAACTTTTACTGTTATATATGCATAATTTTTTATTTCCATTTGTTCATTAAAATACCAGAAGTATTGGCTTTGTTTACATTGTTTTAGTGTGTTTTATAAGTTAATTTGATTGACTTGCTTTGTTATTTTACCTTGCTCAGATTTGTAAACACTAAATGTTAATAACTGTTACTATTAAACATACATAATTGTACATAATTATTTAATTTAAAACAACATTTTCTTGTATTATTATTGTTGTTTAATCTATAATTGTTTAATGTATATTTATTTAATTATTATATATTTGATTAGTAATGTGTGTGTTTTATATAATATGTTTATTATTGTTCCATAAATAAAATGAGAAACATTTTGTTTGGTGTTTATTGGTTACATTTCATATAGGTTTTCTGCACATAGTTATACAAATATAATATACAAGTGAATGTCTCTTTAAAAATAAAAGTAAAACATGATCAAAATGTTTGTTTCAATTATTCACAATCAAATATTTTCTATATTAAAGATAACTATACCCTATTATAATGTAAATGTTTATTAAGATCGTTGCAGATTTTGTACATCCTACACAAGAACCATTATTACACATTTTATTTTATCTTTGTGCACAAAGTACATTTATAATATGTTAATCATTCTAAAAGTTTTTTTGATGAAAAATGATTACAAATTATTTTCATGCTATTTGTGGCCAAGGTGAGATTCGAACCTCTAATTGTGTGTTGTTTATAATTGTGATGGCTAGTCACAGTTCTACAGGTATACACGGCTGGCCTCCGCGCATGACAGGTGGAGACACTGTCCACTATACTAACGAGGAGTTGTGCATGTAGGAGTTCGCCCCCAAGCAGTTGACCTGGGTTTGATTCCCGGACAACGCATTTCCTTTGGTTTGGGCTGAAGTCAAAGCAGAACTCCTTCTGTAACCTGTGGCTGCACCAAAACCTTTTGGATGTGTCATTCGGCAGCAGAAAAACAATAGCTCTCCCCGTCGGGGAATCAAAGCCCAGTCTTCCACGTGACAGGCGGAGATACTGTCCAATATACTAACAATTAGTTGTGCATGGATGAGTTCGCCCCCAGCCAACGCTACTGCACTGACATCACTAAACAAAGTGTGGCTTTTTCTTACGCTGACCCAGCCCTTACACCATAAAATACCGGATGGACCCATCATCAGCTGAAGTCGTTTCACTTTAGGAATGCAACACATTACAGGGGTCATTATTTGGACTCTTTTATTTGTTTGTTTTCTCCAACTTCTCAGATGGAGGCATGAGAAAGAGATTGCATTGCCTTCATTGGGCTTGTGGTTACTGGGTGACCGAAGGGACTTTTGTGACTTTTACTCCTCCCGTTTGGAGTGAGGGGGTGACGAAATGCAAGTGGGCAGGTGTCGGCACCCTAGATTACCCTTGGTGAGCATAGTGGTTTACCACAGGGAGCGCACAGGCCCAAGGGCGGGGAGATACAGCTCGAGTTGCTCTACATTATCGCATAAATCTTTCGCCTTTTACTAAAGATTTCCGTGGAGGGGAACTTTTTGCGAGTGACTTGTATTTTTGGAGGCTCTGATCACAGCAGAGCTACACTGGAATGTCAAGAACAGAGTGAATTTGGCCGTCCGCCAACACGCGGTGGGAGGATGCGCAACTGATCACCTTCTGTATTTGCAGCCTTTGCGGTTCCTTCGTCACCGCATCGTATTTATTTTGCCAGCACGGAAAGACAGTGCTTTTTTGTTCATGACAGGATCCAAACCCTGGACTTGCTCTCTTTAGGGCCGGGCCCAAACAAAGATCGCATCAGCTCCTCTAGCCCTATCAGCGACTCATGTGCTTTGAGCGTTTTTACTGACCATACAAGCCAGCATCATCCACCTGTGTTAGTGTTATAGTGGTGAGCATAGCTGCCTTCCAAGCAGTTGACCGGGGTTTGATAACTTATTTGACGGGGCCTCCACAGGCTTTTCGTGGTCAATGCATTAACAAGTCATAATTTAAGTTTATATTTATTTACTTCAATAAAGGGCTTTCCACGGAAAGCCTATGTAGGTCCCGTCAAGTAAGTTACAGGTGTCACTTGCTGATGTTGTGAATTGGAGTTGGATTTTGGTGACGTTCACCACTGCATGCCAACCCGTAACTTATTTGACGGGGCCTCCACAGGTTTTCAGTGGACAATGCATTAATAGGTCATATGTCATAAATACGATGATTTTATTGAGTAATACCAGCTATACAGTGCTCAGGAAATGCCGTCCAGCAGTTTCGTGTACATCGGAACTCATGAAATGGCTTAATTTGCATAAAAATGCGCTGTCCACGGAAAGCCTGTGGAGGCCCTGTCAAATAAGTTACAGCTGTCACTTGTCACTTGCCCACCCTTAACTTATTTGACGGGGCCTCCACAGGCTTTCCGTGGACAATGCATTAACAAGTCATAATTTAAGTTTATAATCATTTTATTATGCAAAACGTACAGTGCTGCACTCGGGAAACACAGTCTGACAAGTTCATATACATTGCAACTCATCAATATTCATATTTTCCTCAAAAAAGGGCTTTCCACGGAAAGCCTATGTAGGTCCCATCAAGTAAGTTACAGGTGTCACTTACTGATGTTGGTATTTGGAGTTGGATTTTGGTGAATTTCACCACTGCATGCCCACCCATAACTTATTTGATGGGGCCTCCACAGGCTTTCAATGGACAATGCATTAATAGGTCATATGTCATAAATACGATGATTTTATTGAGTAATACCAGCTTTACAGTGCTCAGGAAACGCCGTCCAGCAGTTTTATGTACATCGGAGCTTGTGAAATGGCTTAATTTGCATAAAAATGCACTGTCCACGGAAAACTTGTCCGTAAGACATACGGCCGAGTTAGATATACGTCCCACTTTGACAAAAAACAGGTGTTTAGGGGGCACGATAGGCACATCGTGGGCATGAGGAAGACAATGAGGTGGTTAGGGTCAAAATAGGCTCTCCGCAGGCATGAGGAAGACTACGGTGGATTTTCGGTGTTTAGGGGTCAAAATAGGCACTCCGCGGTCATTTAGGTGGTTAAGGGTCAAAATAGGCTCTCCGCGGGCATTTAGGTGCTTAGTGGTCAAAATAGGCACTCCACGGTCATTTAGGTGGTTAGTGGTCAAAATAGGCGCTCCGCTGGCATTTAGGTGGTTAATGGTCAAAATAGGCACTCCGCAGTCATTTAGGTGGTTAGTGGTCAAAATAGGCGCTCAGTGGTCATTTAGGTGGTTAGCAGTCAAAATAGGCACTCCGCGGTCATTTAGGTGGTTAAGGGTCAAAATAGGCTCTCCGCGGGCATTTAGGTGCTTAGTGGTCAAAATAGGCACTCCACGGTCATTTAGGTGGTTAGTGGTCAAAATAGGCGCTCCGCTGGCATTTAGGTGGTTAATGGTCAAAATAGGCACTCCGCAGTCATTTAGGTGGTTAGTGGTCAAAATAGGCGCTCAGTGGTCATTTAGGTGGTTAGCAGTCAAAATAGGCACTCCGCGGGCATGAGGAAGACTATGATGAAGTTTAGGTGGTTAGGGGTCAAAATAGGCGCTCCGTGGCACTGAGGAAGACTATGATGAAGTTTAGGTGGTTAGGGGTCAAAATAGGCGCTCCGTGGCACTGAGGAAGACTATGGTGAAGTTTCGGAGTTTAGGGGTCAAAAGAAGCGCTCCGTGAAACTGAGGAAGACTATGGTGAAGTTTAGGTGGTTAGGGGTCAAAATAGGCTCTCCGTGGCACTGAGGAAGACTATGGTGAAGTTTACGTGGTTAGGGGTCAAAATAGGCACTCCGTGGCACTGAGGAAGACTATGGTGAAGTTTAGGTGATTAGGGGTCAAAATAGGAGCTCCGTGGCACTGAGGAAGACTATGATGAAGTTTAGGTGGTTAGGGGTCAAAATAGGCGCTCCGTGGCACTGAGGAAGACTATGATGAAGTGTAGGTGATTAGGGGTCAAAATAGGCGCTCCGTGTCACTGAGGAGGACTATGGTGAATTTTAGGTGGTTAGGGGTCAAAATAGGCGTTCCGTGTCACTGAGGAAGACTGCGATGAAGAAAAGGAGATAAGTGGGTTCCAAAGGGTGTTTGTGGCCTAGCAGATTTTTTTCAAAAAACGCAAGACTTACACCTTCTCCCCCGGATTTTCAAGGGCCGACGAGAGCTCACCAGACGCCACCGGAACCACGGCGCTAAAGTAAGCATGCTGTTTACACAAACTACATTAGTAACATTGTTGTGATATTCACTGATACTAGTACTAATTTATCGAAACAAAGAACACAATTACCACATAGCAAACATATTTTACCATGCAGTAAATAAAGCAAATGAAAGAAACATCTGTAAAATAGTGAATGCACACTTACTCAAAGATTCTGAATGGAGTTGAAAACTGAACGAGTGCCCCCTTACTGTGAGAGATGCAGGTGAATGCAAGAGTGGTGTATTCCCCACAGTACCTTAGTATAGTATGCATTCTTCATGATAAAACAGAATGCCAATTCTTACATTTTAACACTATCAACCACAAATAATATTACCACATATTCTAGGAATAATAACATTACAATTACTATACTGTGCACTTCCTCAGTAGGATTTTCCAGCGAACTCAAAACTGAACAAAATGCATGTGCCTTTCTTGTGCAAGATGCCGGTGATGCAGCCACAGTCCTAAACGAAAATTGAAACAGTTTCAAACATTTCATTCATTCAGTCATTACTCCATAAGACACGGGTATAACACATTCAAAATATTTACACCAGAGCAGATATTCATGAACAGAAGCTTAGTTACATTCATAAACACAAGCATGCTTTGTATGTAGGCCTATACAATCCCAAAACTATAGTTATAAACATATATGGCTATATTCGTGAACAGAGAATATCCTATCACAAGTTTTGACTAATAATTCTTACTGACATTAGGCTTGTAACATTATAACTCATATTACTTTTATATCGTATTTCTGTCTGTTATAGAACATAAAAAAACATTTAGATGCGGTGAATGAAACTTCATAATGTTTCACTTGATTATACATTTAGTCAGGAATTATAGTTTGGAGAAAGTCTAACTAGTAAAATGTGTACAAGTTGTGAGAAAACTAATACAAGTAGGTAAATAAAAAAGACTTACTCATGTTTATGATCACTGCTGGATTAAGCCGCTGCATTGTTTTTTCCTGAGGTAATCCAAAGCTTCTTGAGGTGAATTCTGTCTTATTCCTCTCAGCGCGACGCGAACAGTAAAATTTAAAAAAAACTTGAGGTCTTGCTGCTTTGTTTGCTGTGATCTTAACGCTATAGCGCTCAGCGCATGGGCGTGGTCGCATAAGAGATAATGAAGGGAGACATGAACGACTGGACATTGCATTGGTTTCATATGATTACTTTATCACAGAATATTTGCTTTCGATAAGACTTGCTTAGCTTAAAAGTAGACATGTCCAGCTTTCTATAAATATATCTCTACTGTCTCTTTGTTGAGTATTTGCTGAGTTACAGTTAATTTTAATGACGCATTTCTAAATAAAAATCACGCAGACCAATGCGGCAGACAGCGCACCATGGTTGTTTTCTTTATTTTATAAATGCACAAAGTTTTGTTGTTATTATGTGTATATACAAATAAAAGTAGACCATTTAAATATTTGATTGATGTATTGCTCTACTCTGTAAGATCAAAACTGAAAATGTAATTTAAGTTATTTTCGGTGTTATCAGGAGAAGATGCCACAAAACGCGAATCAGCGTTAGTCGACCCCAGAGGGTTAAAGCGAAACTAGTTTCCTGACAGGTTCTGTATTGTAGTGGTCATCAGATTCACCCAGCATGTGAAAGGTCAGCGGTTCGAAACCAAACTGATACATAATTTTGAAGAAAATTATGAATGTTTTGCACCTTTATTGGGCTTTAGAAAGCGTTACCTTTATGCGTTTTTTACCGACCATGAACCTAAAGATTTAGGTCTGTTTTCTGCAGATGGATTTCCATAGTGTGTAGAGGTCATCACGTTTGCCTTACATGCGAAAGGTCCCCAGCTCGAAACTGGGTGGAAACAGACAGAGGCTTTTTTCTATCTCTGCTAAAATGGCTCTATGGTAAGCAGGTGGTCGAAGCTGCAAAGACCTTAAATTCGAGCTAGAAGAAGGCAAGTTTTTAAGGCACTCTGAGCAGACTGCCACGCCAAATTAACTCTGTCCTACTGTGTGTGGGATTTACTCAGATTGTCAATCTGCTTTGAGGACAGATTACAGTATAAAATTTTACCCAAAACAGCGCGAGAGTAAACTTTTCGAGATTCTGTAATATAGTGGTCATCACGTTAGCCTCACATGCAAAAGGTCCTTGGTTCGAAGCTGAGCAGAAACAGAGTTTTGTTTTTGAAAGAATGCATAAACTCTTTGCGATGTTCCAGAAGAATTCCTGCTGCTTTTCCGGATAAGTTTCAGTAGTATAGTGGTTATCACGTTAGCCTCAAACGCGAAAGGTCCCAAATTCGAAACTGGGCGAAAACGAGGATGACTTTTTCCAAGGTTGCTTAAGTCGGGGTCTGTTGCGTTCTCACGCAACGCTACAAAAGGATAAGCCTGCCTAGAGGTGTTAAAGCAAAAGTGATTTTCCGGCAGGTGTCTGTAGTGTAGTGGTCATCACCTTAGCCTAACACGGAAAAGTTCCTCGGTTTGAAGCTGAGCAGGAACAGAGTTTTATTTTTGAGAGAATGCATAAACTCTTTGCAACGTTCCAGGAGAATTCCTGCTGCTTTTCCAGATAAGTTTCCGTAGTATAGTGGTTATGACGTTAGCCTCATACGTGAAAGGTCCCAAATTCGAAACTGGGCAAAAACAAGGGTGACTTTTTCATAGGTTGCTTAAGTCGGGGTCTGTTGCG
>NW_015506457.1:322086-323697 GCF_001515645.1 Sinocyclocheilus grahami | reverse complement strand
CCGAATGAACTCTGTCCTACTGTGTGTGGGATTTACTCAGATTGTCAATCTGCTTTGAGGACAGATTACAGTATACATTTTACCTGAAAGAGCACAAGAGTAAATTTTTGAGATGCTGTAATATAGTTGTCGTCACATTAGCCTAACACGCAAAAGGTCCTCGGTTCGAAGCTGAGCAGAAACAGAGTTTTATTTTTGAGAGAATGCATAAACTCTTTGCGACGTTCCAGAAGAATCCTGCTGCTTTTTCAGATAAGTTTCTGTAGAGTAGTGGTCATCGTGTTTGCTTCCCAAACAAAAGGTCCCAAATTCGAAACTGGGTGAAAACGAGGATGACTTTTTCCAAGGTTGCTTAAGTCGGGGTCTGTTGCGATCTCACGCAACGCTACAAAAGGATAAGCCTGCCTAGAGGTTTTAAAGCAATGGAGGTTTTCCAACAGGTTTCTGTAGTGTAGTGGTCGTCACGTTTGCCTTACAGCCGAAAGGTCCCCAGCTTGAAACTGGGCGGAAACAGACAGAGGCTTTTGTTCTGTCTCTGCTGAAATGGCTCTCTGGTATGCAGGTGGTCGAAGCTGCAAAGACCTTAAATTCGAACTAGGAGAAGGCAAGTTTTTAAGGAACTCTGAGCAGACTGCCACACCGAATGAACTCTGTCCTACTGTGTGTGGGATTTACTCAGATTGTCAATCTGCTTTGAGGACAGATTACAGTATAAAATTTTACCCAAAACAGCGCGAGAGTAAACTTTTCGAGTTTCTGTAATATAGTGGTCGTCACGTTAGCCTAACATGCAAAAGGTCCTTGGTTCGAAGCTGAGCAGAAACAGAGTTTTATTTTTGAGAGAATGCATAAACTCTTTGCGACATTCCAGGAGAATTCCTGCTTCTTTTCCAAATAAGTTTCAGTAGTATAGTGGTTATCACGTTAGCCAAGCAATGGAGGTTTTCCAACAGGTTTCTGTAGTGTAGTGGTCGTGACGTTAGCCTTACACGCGAAAGGTCCCCAGCCCGAAGCTGAGCAGAAACAGAGTTTTATTTTTGAGAGAATGCATAAACTCTTTGCGACGTTCTAGGAGAATTCCTGCTGCTTTTCAAGCTATGTTTCCGTAGTATAGTGGTTATCACATTTGCCTCATACGCGAAAGGTCCCAAATTCGAAACTGGGCGAAAACAATAATGACTTTTTCCAAGGTTGCTTAAGTCGGGGTCTGTTGCATTCTCATGCAATGCTACAAAAGGATAAGCCTGCCTAGAGGTTTTAAAGCAATGGAGGTTTTCCAACAGGTTTCTGTAGTGTAGTGGTCTTCACGTTCGCCTTACACGCGAAAGGTCCCCAGCCCGAAACTGGGCGGAAATAGACAGAGGCTTTTGTTCTATCTCTGCTGAAATGGCTCTCTGGTAAGCAGGTGGTCGAAGCTGCAAAGATCTTAATTTCGGCGTAGGACAAGGCAAGTTTTTAAGGAACTATGAGCAGACTGCCACGCCGAATTAACTCTGTCCTACTGTGTGTGGGATTTACTCAGATTGTCAATCTGCTTTCAGGGCAGATTACAGTATACATTTTACCCAAAACAGCGCGAGAGTAAACTTTTCGAGTTTCTGTAATATAGTG
>NW_015506457.1:319954-321271 GCF_001515645.1 Sinocyclocheilus grahami | reverse complement strand
TATAGTGGTATAGTGGTTATCACGTTAGCCTCATACACGAAAGGTCCCAAATTTGAAACTGGGCGAAAACAAGGATGCCAGGTTGCTTAGTTGCTTAAGTCGAGGTTTGTTGCGTTCTCATGCAACGCTACAAAAGGATAAGCCTGCCTAGAGTTGTTAAAGCAAAAGTGAATTTCCAACAGGTTTCTGTAGTGTAGTGGTCATCACGTTCACCTTACTCGCAAAATGTCCCCAGCTCGAAACTGGGCGGAAACAGACAGAGGCTTTTGTTCAATCTCTGCTGAAATGGCTCTCTGGTAAGCAGGTGGTCGAAGCTGCAAAGACCTTAAATTCGAGCTAGGTGAAGGCAAGTTTTTAAGGAACTCTGAGCAGACTGCCACGCCGAATTAACTCTGTCCTACTGTGTGTGGGATTTACTCAGATTGTCAATCTGCTTTCAGGGCAGATTACAGTATCAATTTGACCTGAAACAGCACGAGAGTAAACTTTTCGAGATTCTGTAATATAGTGGTCGTCACGTTAGCCTAACATGCAAAAGTTCCTTGGTTCGAAGCTGAGCAGAAACAGAGTTTTGTTTTTGAAAGAATGCATAAACTCTTTGCGACGTTCCAGAAGAATTCCTGCTGCTTTTCCGGATAAGTTTCAGTAGTATAGTGGTTATCACGTTAGCCTCAAACGCGAAAGGTCCCAAATTCGAAACTGGGCGAAAACAAGGATGACTTTTTCCAAGGTTGCTTAAGTCGGGGTCTGTTGCGATCTCACGCATCGCTACAAAAGGATAAGCCTGCCTAGAGGTTTTAAAGCAATCGAGGTTTTCCAGCAGGTTTCTGTAGTGTAGTGGTCGTCACGTTCGCCTTACAGCCGAAAGGTCCCCAGCTCGAAACTGGGAGGAAACAGACAGAGGCTTTTGTTCTGTCTCTGCTGAACAGGTTTCTGTAGTGTAGTGGTCGTCACGTTCGCCTTACAGCCGAAAGGTCCCCAGCTCGAAACTGGGCGGAAACAGACAGAGGCTTTTGTTCTGTCTCTGCTGAAATGGCTCTCTGGTATGCAGGTGGTCGAAGCTGCAAAGACCTTAAATTCGAACTAGGAGAAGGCAAGTTTTTAAGGAACTCTGAGCAGACTGCCACACCGAATGAACTCTGTCCTACTGTGTGTGGGATTTACTCAGATTGTCAATCTGCTTTGAGGACAGATTACAGTATAAATTTTACCTGAAAGAGCACAAGAGTAAATTTTTGAGATGCTGTAATATAGTTGTCGTCACATTAGCCTGACACGCAAAAGGTCATTTGTTCGAAGCTGAGCAGAAACAGAGTT
>NW_015506457.1:313666-315398 GCF_001515645.1 Sinocyclocheilus grahami | reverse complement strand
TCTCTGCTGAAATGGCTCTCTGGTAAGCAGGTGGTCGAAGCTGCAAAGACCTTAAATTCGAGCTAGGAGAAGGCAAGTTTTTAAGGAACTCTGAGCAGACTGCCACGCCGAATTAACTCTGTCCTACTGTGTGTGGGATTTACTCAGATTGTCAATCTGCTTTGAGGACAGATTACAGTATACATTTTACCTGAAAGAGCACAAGAGTCAATTTTTGAGATGCTGTAATATAGTTGTCGTCACATTAGCCTGACACGCAAAAGGTCATTTGTTCGAAGCTGAGCAGAAACAGTTTTATTTTTGAGAGAATGCATAAACTCTTTGCGACATTCCAGGAGATTTCCCGCTGCTTTTCCAGATAAGTTTCTGTAGAGTAGTGGTCATCGTGTTCGCCTCACACAAAAACGGTCCCCAGTATGAAAATGGGAGGAAACAACGATGACTTTTTCCAAGGTTGCTGAAGTCGGGGGTCTGTTGCGTTCTCAAGCAATGCTACAAAAGCACAAGCCTGCCCAGAGGTGTTAAAGCAAATTAGGGCTTCTGACTGGTTTCTGTAGTGTAGTGGTCATCACGTTCGCCTTAAACGCGAAAGGTCCCCAGCTTGAAACTGGGCGGAAACAAACAGAGGCTTTTGTTCTGTCTCTGCTGAAATGGCTCTCTGGTAAGCAGGTGGTCGAAGCTGCAAAGACCTTAAATTCGAACTAGGAGAAGGCAAGTTTTTAAGGAACTCTGAGCAGACTGCCACTCCGAATGAACTCTGTCCTACTGTGTGTGGGATTTACTCAGATTGTCAATTTGCTTTCAGGGCAGATTACAGTATAAATTTTACCCAAAACAGCGCGAGAGTAAACTTTTCGAGTTTCTGTAATATAGTGGTCGTCACGTTAGCCTAACACGCAAAAGGTCCTCGGTTCGAAGCTGAGCAGAAACAGAGTTTTATTTTTGAGAGAATGCATAAACTCTTTGCGACATTCCAGGAGAATTCCTGCTTTTTTTCCAAATAAGTTTCAGTAGTATAGTGGTTATCACGTTAGCCTCATACACGAAAGGTCCCAAATTTGAAACTGGGCGAAAACAAGGATGCCTTTTTCCAAGGTTGCTTAAGTCGAGGTTTGTTGCGTTCTCACGCAACGCTACAAAAGGATAAGCCTGCCTAGAGTTGTTAAAGCAAAAGTGATTTTCCAACAGGTTTCTGTAGTGTAGTGGTCATCACGTTCACCTTACTCGCAAAATGTCCCCAGCTCAAAACTGGGCGGAAACAGACAGAGCCTTTTGTTCTATCTCTGCTGAAATGGCTCTCTGGTAAGCAGGTGGTCGAAGCTGCAAAGACCTTAAATTCGAGCTAGGAGAAGGCAAGTTTTTAAGGAACTCTGAGCAGACTGCCACTCCGAATGAACTCTGTCCTACTGTGTGTGGGATTTACTCAGATTGTCAATCTGCTTTGAGGACAGATTACAGTATACATTTTACCTGAAAGAGCACAAGAGTAAATTTTTGAGATGCTGTAATATAGTTGTCGTCACATTAGCCTGACACGCAAAAGGTCATTTGTTCGAAGCTGAGCAGAAACAGAGTTTTATTTTTGAGAGAATGCATAAACTCTTTGCGACGTTCGAGAAGAATCCTGCTGCTTTTCCAGATAAGTTTCTGTAGAGTAGTGGTCATCGTGTTCGCTTCCCAAACAATCGGTCCCAAATTCGAAACTGGGTGAAAACAAGGATGACTTTTTCCA
>NW_015506457.1:309624-313181 GCF_001515645.1 Sinocyclocheilus grahami | reverse complement strand
AAGTTTCCGTAGTATAGTGGTTATCACGTTTGCCTCATACGCGAAAGGTCCCAAATTCGAAACTGGGCGAGAACAAGGATGACTTTTTCCAAGGTTACTTAAGTCGGGGTCTGTTGCGTTCTCACGAAACGCTACAAAAGGATAAGCCTGCCTAGAGGTGTTAAAGCAAAAGTGATTTTCCAACAGGTTTCTGTAGTGTAATGGTCATCACGTTCGCCTTACACGCGAAAGGTCCTCAGCTCGAAACTGGGTGGAAACAGACAGAGGCTTTTGTTCTGTCTCTGCTGAAATGGCTCTCTGGTAAGCAGGTGGTCGAAGCTGCAAAGACCTTAAATTCGAACTAGGAGAAGGCAAGTTTTTAAGGAACTCTGAGCAGACTGCCACACCGAATGAACTCTGTCCTACTGTGTGTGGGATTTACTCAGATTGTCAATCTGCTTTGAGGACAGATTACAGTATAGATTTTACCTGAAAGAGCACAAGAGTCAATTTTTGAGATGCTGTAATATAGTGATCGTCACGTTAGCCTGACACACAAAAGTTCCTCAGTTCGAAGCTGAGCAGAAACAGAGTTTTGTTTTTGAGAGAATGCATAAACTCTTTGCGACATTCCAGGAGAATTCCTGCTTCTTTTCCAAATAAGTTTCAGTAGTATAGTGGTTATCACGTTAGCCTCATACACGAAAGGTCCCAAATTCGAAACTGGGCGAAAACAAGGATGACTTTTTCCAAGGTTGCTTAAGTCGGGGTCTGTTGCATTCTCATGCAATGCTACAAAAGGATAAGCCTGCCTAGAGGTGTTAAAGCAAAAGTGATTTTCCAACAGGTTTCTGTAGTGTAGTGGTCTTCACGTTCGCCTTACATGGGAAAGGTCCCCAACTCGAAACTGGGCGGGAACAGACAGAGGCTTTTGTTCTATCTCTGCTGAAATGGCTCTCTGGTAAGCAGGTGGTCGAAGCTGCAAAGACCTTAAATTCGAGCTTGGGGAAGGCATGAAATGGCTCTCTGGTAAGCAGGTGGTCGAAGCTGCAAAGACCTTAAATTCGAGCTAGGAGAAGGCAAGTTTTTAAGGAACTCTGAGCAGACTGCCACGCCGAATTAACTCTGTCCTACTGTGTGTGGGATTTACTCAGATTGTCAATCTGCTTTCAGGGCAGATTACAGTATAAATTTTACCCAAAACAGCGCGAGAGTAAACTTTTCGAGTTTCTGTAATATAGTGGTCGTCACGTTAGCCTAACACGCAAAAGTTCCTCAGTTCGAAGCTGAGCAGAAACAGAGTTTTATTTTTGAGAGAATCCATAAACTCTTTGCGACGTCGCAGGAGAATTCCTGCTGCTTTTCCAGATAAGTTTCCGTAGTATAGTGGTTATCACGTTTGCCTCATACGCGAAGGGTCCCAAATTCGAACCTGGGCGAAAACAAGGATGACTTTTTCCAAGGTTGCTTAAGTCGGGGTCTGTTGCGTTCTCACGCAATGCTACAAAAGGATAAGCCTGCCTAGAGGTGTTAAAGCAAAAGTGATTTTCCAACAGGTTTCTGTAGTGTAGTGGTCTTCACGTTCGCCTTACTCGCGAAAGGTCCCCAGCTCGAAACTGGGCGGAAACAGACAGAGGCTTTTGTTCTATCTCTGCTGAAATGGCTCTCTGTTAAACAGGTGGTCGAAGCTGCAAAGATCTTAATTTCGGCGTAGGAGAAGGCAAGTTTTTAAGGAACTCTGATCAGACTGCCACGCCGAGTTAACTCTGTCCTACTGTGTGTGGGATTTACTCAGATTGTCAATCTGCTTTGAGGACAGATTACAGTATACATTTTACCTGAAAGAGCACAAGAGTAAATTTTTGAGATGCTGTAATATAGTTGTCATCACATTAGCCTGACACGCAAAAGGTCATTTGTTCGAAGCTGAGCAGAAACAGAGTTTTATTTTTGAGAGAATGCATAAACTCTTTGCGACATTCCAGGAGAATTCCTGATTCTTTTCCAGATAAGTTTCAGTAGTATAGTGGTTATCACTTTAGCCTCATACGCGAAAGGTCCCAAATTCGAAAATGGGAGGAAACAACGATGACTTTTTCCAAGGTTGCTTAAGTCGGGGTCTGTTGCGATCTCACGCAACGCGGATAAGCCTGCCTAGAGGTGTTAAAGCAAAAGTGATTTTCCAACAGGTTTCTGTAGTGTAGTGGTCATCACGTTCGCCTTACACGCGAAAGGTCCCCAGCTCGAAACTGGGCGGAAACAGACAGAGGCTTTTGTTCTGTCTCTGCTGAAATGGCTCTCTGGTAAGCAGGTGGTCGAAGCTGCAAAGACCTTAAATTCGAGCTAGGAGAAGGCAAGTTTTTAAGGAACTCTGAGCAGACTGCCACACCGAATGAACTATGTCCTACTGTGTGTGGGATTTACTCAGATTGTCAATCTGCTTTGAGGACAGATTACAGTATACATTTTACCTGAAAGAGCACAAGAGTAAATTTTTGAGATGCTGTAATATAGTTGTCATCACATTAGCCTGACACGCAAAAGGTCATTTGTTCGAAGCTGAGCAGAAACAGAGTTTTATTTTTGAGAGAATGCATAAACTCTTTGCGACGTTCCAGAAGAATCCTGCTGCTTTTCCAGATAAGTTTCTGTAGAGTAGTGGTCATCGTTTTCGCTTCCCAAACAAAAGGGCCCCAGTTTGAAAATGGTAGGAAACAACGATTACTTTTTCCAAGGTTGCTTAAGTCGGGGGTCTGTTGCATTCTCACGCAACGCTACAAAAGGATAAACCTGCCCAGAGGTGTTATAGCAACAGAGGTTTTCCGACAGGTTTCTGTAGTGTAGTGGTCTTCACGTTCACCTTACACGGTTCGCCTTACACGCGAAAGGTCCCCAGCTCGAAACTGGGCGGAAACAGACAGAGGCTTTTGTTCTGTCTCTGCTGAAATGGCTCTCTGGTAAGCATATGGTCGAAGCTGCAAAGACCTTAAATTCGAGCTAGGAGAAGGCAAGTTTTTAAGGAACTCTGAGCAGACTGCCACACAGAATGAACTCTGTCCTACAGTCTGTGGGATTTTCTCAGATTGTCAATCTGCTTTCAGGGCAGATTACAGTACCAATTTTACCTGAAACAGCACGAGAGTAATTTTTTCGAGATTCTGTAATATAGTGGTCGTCACGTTAGCCTAACACGCAAAAGGTCCTTGGTTCGAAGCTGAGCAGAAACAGAGTTTTATTTTTGAGAGAATGCATAAACTCTTTGCGACATTCCAGGAGAATTCCTGCTTCTTTTCCAGATAAGTTTCAGTAGTATAGTGGTTATCACGTTAGCCTCATACGCGAAAGGTCCCAAATTCAAAACTGGGCGAAAACAAGGATGACTTTTTCCAAGGTTGCTTAAGTCGGGGTCTATTGCGTTCTCACGCAACGCTACAAAAGGATAAGCCTGCCTAGAGGTGTTAAAGCAAAAGTGATTTTCCAACAGGTTTCTGAAGTGTAGTGGTCATCACGTTCGCCTTACACGCAAAAGTTGACCAGCTCGAAACTGGGCGGAAACAGACAGAGGCTTTTGTTCTGTC
>NW_015506457.1:309169-309438 GCF_001515645.1 Sinocyclocheilus grahami | reverse complement strand
CTCACGCAACGCCACAAAAGGATAAGCCTGCCTAGAGGTTTTAAAAGAATGGAGGTTTTCCAACAGGTTTCTGTAGTGTAGTGGTTGTCACGTTAGCCTTACAGCCAAAAGGTCCCCAGCTCGAAACTGGGCGGAAACAGACAGAGGCTTTTGATCTGTCTCTGCTGAAATGGCTTTCTGGTAAGCAGGTGGTCGAAGCTGCAAAGACCTTAAATTCGAGCTTGGAGAAGGCAAGTTTTTAAGGAACTCTGAGCAGACTGCCACGCCGA
>NW_015506457.1:308251-309010 GCF_001515645.1 Sinocyclocheilus grahami | reverse complement strand
TCATTTGTTCGAAGCTGAGCAGAAACAGTTTTATTTTTGAGAGAATGCATAAACTCTTTGCGGCATTCCAGGAGAATTCCCGCTGCTTTTCCAGATAAGTTTCTGTAGAGTAGTGGTCATTGTGTTCGCCTCATAAACAAAAGGTCCCAAATTTGAAAATGGGAGGAAACAACGATGACTTTTTCCAAGGTTGCTGAAGTCGGGGATCTGTTGCGTTCTCAAGCAATGCTACAAAAGCACAAGCCTGCCCAGAGGTGTTAAAGCAAATTAGGTTTTCTGACTGGTTTCTGTAGTGTAGTGGTCATGACGTTCGCCTTAAACGCGAAAGGTCCCCAGCTTGAAACAGGGTGGAAACAGACAGAGGCTTTTGTTCTATCTCTGCTAAAATGGCTCTCTGGTAAGCAGGTGGTCGAAGCTGCAAAGATCTTAATTTCGGCATAGGACAAGGCAAGTTTTTAAGGAACTCTGAGCAGACTGCCACGCCGAATTAACTCTGTCCTACTGTGTGTGGGATTTACTCAGATTGTCAATCTGCTTTCAGGGCAGATTACAGTATCAATTTGACCTGAAACAGCACGAGAGTAAACTTTTCGAGATTCTGTAATATAGTGGTCGTCACGTTAGCCTAACACGCAAAAGGTCCTCGGTTCGAAGCTGAGCAGAAACAGAGTTTTATTTTTGAGAGAATGCATAAACCCTTTGCGACATTCCAGTAGAATTCCCGCTGCTTTTCCAGATAAGTTTCTGTAGAGTAGTGGT
>NW_015506457.1:306186-307381 GCF_001515645.1 Sinocyclocheilus grahami | reverse complement strand
GGATTTACTCAGATTGTCAATCTGCTTTCAGGGCAGATTACAGTACCAATTTTACCTGAAACAGCACGAGAGTAATTTTTTCGAGATTCTGTAATATAGTGTTCGTCACGTTAGCCTAACACGCAAAAGGTCCTTGGTTCGAAGCTGAGCAGAAACAGAGTTTTATTTTTGAGAGAATGCATAAACTCTTTGCGACATTCCAGGAGAATTCCTGCTTCTTTTCCAGATAAGTTTCAGTAGTATAGTGGTTATCACGTTAGCCTCATACACGAAAGGTCCCAAATTTGAAACTGGGCGAAAACAAGGATGCCTTTTTCCAAGGTTGCTTAAGTCGAGGTTTGTTGCGTTCTCATGCAACGCTACAAAAGGATAAGCCTGCCTAGAGGTTTTAAAGCAAAGGAGGTTTTCCAACAGGTTTCTGTAGTGTAGAGTTCATCACGTTCGCTTTACACGCGAAAGTTCCCCAGCTCGAAACTGGGCAGAAACAGACAGAGGCTTTTGTTCTGTCTCTGCTGAAATGGCTCTCTGGTAAGCAGGTGGTCGAAGCTGCAAAGACCTTAAATTCGAGCTAGGAGAAGGCAAGTTTTTAAGGAACTCTGAGCAGACTGCCACACAGAATGAACTCTGTCCTACAGTGTGTGGGATTTACTCAGATTGTCAATCTGCTTTCAGGGCAGAATACAGTATAAAATTTTACCCAAAACAGCACGAGAGTAAACTTTTTGAGATTCTTTAATATAGTGGTCGTCACGTTAGCCTAACATGCAAAAGGTCCTTGGTTCGAAGCTGAGCAGAAACAGAGTTTTATTTTTGAGAGAATGCATAAACTCTTTGCGACGTTCCAGAAGAATCCTGCTGCTTTTTCAGATAAGTTTCTGTAGAGTAGTGGTCATCGTGTTTGCTTCCCAAACAAAAGGTCCCAAATTCGAAACTGGGCGAAAACAAGGATGACTTTTCCAATGTTGCTTAAGTCGGGGTCTGTTGCGTTCTCACGCAATGCTACAAAAGGATAAGCCTGCCTAGAGGTGTTAAAGCAAAAGTGATTTTCCAACAGGTTTCTGTAGTGTAGTGGTCTTCACATTCACCTTACACGCGAAATGTCCCCAGCTCGAAACTGGGCGGAAACAGACAGAGGCTTTTGATCTGTCTCTGCTGAAATGGCTCTCTGGTAAGCAGGTGGTCGAAGCTGCAAAGA
>NW_015506457.1:303690-305995 GCF_001515645.1 Sinocyclocheilus grahami | reverse complement strand
TCCTGCTGCTTTTCCGGATAAGTTTCTGTAGAGTAGTGGTCATCGTGTTCGCCTCACACACAAACGGTCCCCAGTATGAAAATGGGAGGAAACAACGATGACTTTTTCCAAGGTTGCTTAAGTCGGGGTCTGTTGCGTTCTCACGCAACGCTACAAAAGGATAAGCCTGCCAAGAGGTTTTAAAGCAAAGGAGGTTTTCCAGCAGGTTTCTGTAGTGTAGTGGTCATCACGTTTGCTTTACACGCGAAAGTTCCCCAGCTCGAAACTGGGCAGAAACAGACAGAGGCTTTTGTTCTATCTCTGCTAAAATGGCTCTCTGGTAAGCAGGTGGTCGAAGCTGCAAAGACCTTAAATTCGAGCTAGGAGAAGGCAAGTTTTTAAGGAACTCTGAGCAGACTGCCACGCCGAATTAACTCTGTCCTACTGTGTGTGGGATTTACTCAGATTGTCAATTTGCTTTCAGGGCAGATTACAGTATAAATTTTACCCAAAACAGCGCGAGAGTAAACTTTTCGAGTTTCTGTAATATAGTGGTCGTCACGTTAGCCTAACATGCAAAAGGTCCTTGGTTCGAAGCTGAGCAGAAACAGAATTTTTTTTTTTGAGAGAATGCATAAACTCTTTGCGACGTTCCAGAAGAATCCTGCTGCTTTTCCAGATAAGTTTCTGTAGAGTAGTGGGCATCGTGTTCGCCTCACACACAAACGGTCCCCAGTATGAAAATGGGAGGAAACAACGATGACTTTTTCCAAGGTTGCTTAAGTCGGGGTCTGTTGCGTTCTCACGCAACGCTACAAAAGGATAAGCCTGTCAAGAGGTTTTAAAGCAAAGGAGGTTTTCCAGCAGGTTTCTGTAGTGTAGTGGTCATCACGTTCGCTTTACACGCGAAAGATCCCCAGCTCGAAACTGGGCAGAAACAGACAGAGGCTTTTGTTCTATCTCTGCTGAAATGGCTCTCTGGTAAGCAGGGGGTCGAAGCTGGCTAGGTGAAGGCAAGTTTTTAAGGAACTCTGAGCAGACTGCCACGCCGAATTAACTCTGTCCTACTGTGTGTGGGATTTACTCAGATTGTCAATTTGCTTTCAGGGCAGATTACAGTATAAATTTTACCCAAAACAGCGCGGGAGTAAACTTTTCGAGTTTCTGTAATATAGTGGTCGTCACGTTAGCCTAACACGCAAAAGGTCCTCGGTTCGAAGCTGAGCAGAAACAGAGTTTTATTTTTGAGAGAATGCATAAACTCTTTGCGACGTTCCAGGAGAATTCCTGCTCCTTTTCCAGATAAGTTTCCGTAGCATAGTGGTTATCATGTTAGCCTCAAACGTGAAAGGTCCCAAATTCGAAACTGGGCGAAAACAAGGATGACTTTTCCAATGTTGCTTAAGTCGGGGTCTGTTGCGTTCTCACGCAATGCTACAAAAGGATAAGCCTGCCTAGAGGTGTTAAAGCAAAAGTGATTTTCCAACAGGTTTCTGTAGTGTAGTGGTCATCACGTTCACCTTACTCGCAAAATGTCCCCAGCTCGAAACTGGGCGGAAACAGACAGAGGCTTTTGTTCTATCTCTGCTGAAATGGCTCTCTGGTAAGCAGGTGGTCGAAGCTGCAAAGACCTTAAATTCGAGCTAGGAGAAGGCAAGTTTTTAAGGAACTCTGAGCAGACTGCCACACCGAATGAACTATGTCCTACTGTGTGTGGGATTTACTCAGATTGTCAATCTGCTTTGAGGACAGATTACAGTACACATTTTACCTGAAAGAGCACAAGAGTAAATTTTTGAGATGCTGTAATATAGTTGTCATCACATTAGCCTGACACGCAAAAGGTCATTTGTTCGAAGCTGAGCAGAAACAGAGTTTTATTTTTGAGAGAATGCATAAACTCTTTGCGACGTTCCAGAAGAATCCTGCTGCTTTTACAGATAAGTTTCTGTAGAGTAGTGGTCATCGTGTTCGCTTCCCAAACAAAAGGTCCCAAATTCGAAACTGGGCGAAAACAAGGATGACTTTTTCCAAGGTTGCTTAAGTCGGGGTCTCTTGCGTTCTCACGCAACGCTACAAAAGGATAAGCCTGCCTAGAGGTGTTAAAGCAAAAGTGATTTTCCAACAGGTTTCTGTAGTGTAGTGGTCATCACGTTCGCCTTACACGCGAAAGGTCCACAGCTCGAAACTGGGCGGAAACAGACAGAGGCTTTTGTTCTATCTCTGCTGAAATGGCTCTCTGGTAAGCAGGTGGTCGAAGCTGCAAAGACCTTAAATTCGAGCTAGGAGAAGGCAAGTTTTTAAGGAACTCTGAGCAGACTGCCAC
>NW_015506457.1:281801-303140 GCF_001515645.1 Sinocyclocheilus grahami | reverse complement strand
GCAATGCTACAAAAGGATAAGCCTGCCTAGAGGTTTTAAAGCAAAGGAGGTTTTCCAACAGGTTTCTGTAGTGTAGTGGTCATCATGTTCACCTTACTCGCAAAATGTCCCCAGCTCGAAACTGGGCGGAAACAGACAGAGGCTTTTTGTTCTATCTCTGCTGAAATGGCTCTCTGGTAAGCAGGTGGTCGAAGCTGCAAAGACCTTAAATTCGAGCTAGGAGAAGGCAAGTTTTTAAGGAACTCTGAGCAGACTGCCACGCCGAATGAACTCTGTCCTACTGTGTGAGGGATTTACTCAGATTGTCAATCTGCTTTCAGGGCAGATTACAGTATAAATTTTACCCAAAACAGCGCGGGAGTAAACTTTTCGAGTTTCTGTAATATAGTGGTCGTCACGTTAGCCTAACACGCAAAAGGTCCTCGGTTCGAAGCTGAGCAGAAACAGAGTTTTATTTTTGAGAGAATGCATAAACTCTTTGCGACGTTCCAGGAGAATTCCTGCTCCTTTTCCAGATAAGTTTCCGTAGCATAGTGGTTATCATGTTAGCCTCAAACGTGAAAGGTCCCAAATTCGAAACTGGGCGAAAACAAGGATGACTTTTCCAATGTTGCTTAAGTCGGGGTCTGTTGCGTTCTCACGCAATGCTACAAAAGGATAAGCCTGCCTAGAGGTGTTAAAGCAAAAGTGATATTCCAACAGGTTTCTGTAGTGTAGTGGTCATCACGTTCTCCTTACACGCGGAGGCCAGCCTTGGATAGTCGTAACTCACTGACAGCCAATGAAATTGAAGCATTTCAACAGCTGGCCAAAGAGCAGAAATGATGTCACAGCCAATCCGATCTTTTCATGCATTTATTTGGACCGGGGTTCGAATCCCACTCACACAGGTCTAAACCATTATTTCACACAGCTTTGTGCTTTTCATCAAACAAAATTCTAAAATTAAACAATACATTACAGCTGCAAAGTAAGTAATTTGTGTCTTGCCTTTTTGAAAAACAAAGTAAATTATGAATAAATGATTAGTATTAAAATATATACATTACATGTTTATATGAAAACATGATTATATAATAATGGTTATATTAAACATGAATGGTTTCTATTAAATGGCTTTTGAAATGTAAAGAAGAATCATTTAAACTCAAAATGTGTAATATTCAAGTACTGAATGAAAATTTATTGAGTAGAGGAATAATTTGTATGAATAAATGATTAGTATTAAAATATATACATTACATGTTTATATGAAAACATGATTATATAATAATGGTTATATTAAACATGAATGGTTTCTATTAAATGGCTTTTGAAATGTAAAGAAGAATCATTTAAACTTAACTCAAAATGTGTAATATTCAAGTACTGAATAAAAATTGATTGAGTAGAGGAATAATTTGTCACACTTAAGATAAATGATCAATTAAGCGTTTCTAGTTTCTGCTGCACTAGTTATTCACAATTTCACATGAGAGGTCAAATCTAAGTCAGTTCAGTCTGAAATGTGTATTTAATTTTTTGTATAGACAGTTGTATAGAGGACGGTCCAAATTATAGTATGTAATATCAGTATAACATGTTAAACTGCAAAAAAATATTTTATAAATCAAGACTGATACTCTGTTGCACTAAAAAAATGAATAAAAATAACCTATTTAACCATTTATTCATATTGAAAATAAGCTGGCTAGTGTTTGAAGATGAAATCAAATGAAACCAGTTCTTTACTTAAAATCAATGTTTTATTAAATTAACTCAAACATATGCCTTCAGTGGAATTTAGAGAGTGCTAAAACAAGTAAAACAAAACAACCCAAGTATAACTAAAGAAATTATAGCTGCTGCAAAGCAATGGGATGGGACTGGACAGAAGTTGAACAATAGGGACTAAAAACCAGCCAGTGTGAAAACAAGTTTATATAAGTAATAACTATCAGTTCTGATATACAGATCCTTCACAAGAAAAAATAACTAAATCAATTACGATATATGTACACAAGGAAATAACAACAAAATCAATTCGATTAATCAGTAAACGATTTACAAACGGTTGCAATTTACCAGAATATGCTCCATTTAGATCTTATGTGCTAGGATGGATGTTATGTTATGGACAGGATGTGAAGAACAAACAATGATTCATTCAAATGTGTATGTAATCGAAAGGAATGGAGCAACAGAATGATGCAACATGAAAACAATGGGTGATTAATATATGAAATGTATCAAATGTATGTATACACGTTCAGAATGTCTATTTCTTTCTCTCTGCTGCCCACCTCTCCTTTTCCATGCCATAGAATAATGAGGCTTGAAATTCCTTCCATGTCATTTCCTTTGTCATGCCTCTGTCTTTGTATAAGTCGAGGACTTTAGCAGGGCAGTAAATGTATTTTCCTGCCACTCCTGGAAACCCTGTGTGGATATATTTGCTGTTTGGGCCCTGCTTTAACTCTGTGCGACAGAAACGACACATTCTTCCCTGAGGTTGAGGGTCAGAGAGTTTCCTCTTCTTTTCAGCTTTGTCCTCCACTCTGCGCTTTGTTAATTGCAGTTCACGCTCAAAGCTGCCCACTTGCTATTCGTCACCCCCCTCCCTCCAAACGGGAGTAGTAAAAGTCACATAAGTCCAGTAACCACAAGCCCAAAGAAGGCAAAGCAATCTCTTTCTCATGCCTCCATCTGAGAAGTTGGAGGAAACAAATTAACAAATAAAACAGTCCACATAATGACCCCTGTAACGTGTAACATTCCAAAAGTGAAACGACTTCAGCTGATTATGGGTCCATCCGGTATTTTATGGTGTAAGGGCTGGGTCAGCGTAAGAAAAAGCAACGCTTTGTTTAGTGATGTCGGTGCAGTGGCGTTGCCTGGGGGTTAACTGCTATGTGCCCAAATCCTCGTTAGTATAGTGGACAGTATCTCCGCCTGTCACGCGGAAGACCGGGGTTCGATTCCCCGACGGGGAGTGCCATTGTTTTTCTGCTGCCGAACGACACATCCAGAAGGTTTTGGTGCAGCCAGGGGTTACACAAGGAGTTCTGCGTTGACTTCAGCCAAAACCAAAGGGAATGCGTTGGCCGGGCATCGATCCCGGGTAAACTGTTTGGAAGGCAGCTATGCTCACCAATATACCACCTCCACACGTGTATTACACTGGCTTGTGTGGTCAGTAAGAGCCCGCAAAGCACATGAGTAAGATTAGGCGAGAGGAGCTGACGCAAACTTTGTTTGGGCCCGGCACTAAAGAGAGCAAGTCCAGGGTTTGGAAACCGTCACGTACAAAAAAAAGCGCTGTCTTTCCGGGCAGGCTAAATAAATATGACGCGGTGACGCAAGAACCACAAAGGCTGCAAATAAAGACACTGACCAGTTGCGCAACCTCCCATCGCGTGTTAGCAGATGGCCAAACTCACTCTTTTCTTGACATTCCAGTGTAGCTCTGCTGTGATCAGAGCCTCTAAAAATACAAGTCACTCGCAAAAAGTTCCCCTCCACGGAAATCTTTAGTAAAAGGCGAAAGATTTATGCGCTAATGAAGAGAAACTCGAGCTGTTTTTCCACGCCCTTGGGCCTGTGAGCTCCCTCTGGTAAACCACTACGCTCGCCAAGGGTAATCTAGGGTGCCGACACCTGCCCACTTGCTATTCGTCACCCCCCTCCCTCCAAACGGGAGTAGTAAAAGTCACATAAGTCCAGTAACCACAAGCCCAAAGAAGGCAAAGCAATCTCTTTCTCATGCCTCCATCTGAGAAGTTGGAGAAAACAAATTAACAAATAAAACAGTCCACATAATGACCCCTGTAACGTGTAGCATTCCAAAAGGGAAACGACTTCACCTGATTATGGATCCATCCGGTATTTTATGGTGTAAGGGCTGGGTCAGCGTAAGAAAAAGCAACGCTTTGTTTAGTGATGTCGGTGCAGTGGCGTTGCCTGGGGGTAAACTGCTATGTGCCCAAATCCTCGTTAGTATAGTGGACAGTATCTCCGCCTGTCACGCGGGGGCCAGCCGTGGATAGTTGTAACTCACTGACAGCCAATGAAATTGAAGCATTTCAACAGCTGGCCAAAGAGCGGAAATGATGTCACAGCCAATCAGATCTTTTCATGCATTTATTTGGACCGGGGTTCGAATCCCACTCACACAGGTCTAAACCATTATTTCACACAGCTTTGTGCTTTTCATCAAACAAAATTCTAAAATTAAACAATACATTACAGCTGCAAAGTAAGTAATTTGTGTCTTGCCTTTTTGAAAAACAAAGTAAATTATGAATAAATGATTAGTATTAAAATAAATACAGTAATAGTAGTATACATTACATGTTTATATGAAAACATGATTATATAATAATGGTTATATTAAACATGAATGGTTTCTATTAAATGGCTTTTGAAATGTAAAGAAGAATCATTTAAACTTAACTCAAAATGTGTAATATTCAAGTACTGAATAAAAATTGATTGAGTAGAGGAATAATTTGTCACACTTAAGATAAATGATCAATTAAGTGTTTCTAGTTTTTGCTGCACTAGTTATTCACAATTTCACATGAGAGGCAGGTTCAAATCTAAGTCAGTTCAGTCTGAAATGTGTATATCATTTTTTGTATAGACAATTGTATAGAGGAAGGCCCAAATTATAGTATGTAATATCAGTATAACATGTTAAACTGCAAAAAAATATTTTATAAATCAAGACTGATACTCTGTTGCATAAAAAAAATGAATAAAAATAACCTATTTAACCATTTATTCATATTGAAAATAAGCTGGCTAGTGTTTGAAGATGAAATCAAATGAAACCAGTTCTTTACTTAAAATCAATGTTTTATTAAATTAACTCAAACATATGCCTTCAGTGGAATTTAGAGAGTGCTAAAACAAGTAAAACAAAACAACCCAAGTATAACTAAAGAAATTATAGCTGCTGCAAAGCAATGGGATGGGACTGGACAGAAGTTGAACAATAGGGACTAAAAACCAGCCAGTGTGAAAACAAGTTTATATAAGTAACGATTTACAAACAGTTGCAATTTACCAGAATATGCTCCATTTAGATCTTATGTGCTAGGATGGATGTTATGTTAAGGACAGGATGTGAAGAACATAAACAATGATTCATTCAAATGTGTATGTAATTGACAGGAATGGAGCAACGGAATGATGCAACATGAAAACAATGGGTGATTAATATATGAAATGTATCAAATGTATGTATACACGTTCAGAATGTCTATTTCTTTCTCTCTGCTGCCCACCTCTCCTTTTCCATGCCATAGAGTGATGAGGCTTGAAATTCCTTCCATGTCATTTCCTTTGTCATGCCTCTGTCTTTGTATAAGTCGAGGACTTTAGCAGGGCAGTAAATGTATTTTCCTGCCACTCCTGGAAACCCTGTGTGGATATGTTTGCTGTTTGGGCCCTGCTTTAGCTCTGTGCGACAGAAACGGCACATTCGTCCCTGAGGTTGAGGGTCAGAGAGTTTCCTCTTCTTTTCAGCTTTGTCCTCCACTCTGCGCTTTGTTAATTGCAGTTCACGCTGAAAGAAGTCAGTCTGTGCAAACTCTTCAAAGGCCATTCTAGGATTTGTCAGTCCCTCTACAGAATAGGCTTTAAACACCTTAGTGGAGCAGTAGTGATATCGAACAGGCCCTTGTTGATAAAAGTGATGAATTGATGATCCATCACTTTGGTAGCGGGATTTTGGCTGCCCACACGCAAGACATTTTTTCGTTTGTCTGGGTTTTTGTTGCTGCTGCTGTTGCTGCTCCTGCTGATGTAGCAATATATCCTTTACTATTTTCTGTACATTCTCCTGTGTTAGTGACTGTTCAGATGCTGGCTGTGAGACTGGATCTGCTGGATTCACAATGGCTGGTGGCAGTTCTACAACTGGGACATGGGCAGTCTTACTTTCCTCAGTTAAACTTTGCCACAGTTTTTGTGTCTCCAAAAGTTTTTCTGGACTGGTGTTCAGTGATGAACTTGTGTTTACCTGTTTAGCCAGGTGTTTTATGTACTGTGTTATATGGTATTTGGTTGTGGGGTGAAGTAGACTGTTTGGATCTGTGGCAGACCGATGGACCATAGCTGCATAGTCTTGATCCACAAGCTTCAACTTGTCTTTCTGTCCATGGTAATTGTGTAGGAGGCTGTCGATAGCCTCCTTCATTGGTGATGTCCAGCGCTTGTGGTCTAAGACGAACACTCGTCCACCAGTCTTGATTGGTCCAGTGCGGGCACTCCTTGGTGAGGACTGCAAAGGCAGGGGTGGAGTATTTGAGGTTCCTGGAATGAAGAGAAAAGTTCATTGTTATTTTACTCATTTACTGGGATGAGGCCAGCCGCGGATAGTTGTAACTCACTGACAGCCAATGAAATTGAAGCATTTCAACAGCTGGCCAAAGAGCGGAAATTATGTCACAGCCAATCAGATTTTTTCATGCATTTATTTGGAATGAAGAGAAAAGTTAATTGTTATTTTAGTCATCTACTGAGATGATGTTGACAAGAACAAGTCATTTACAATGATATTTAAAATGATGGTTTTGGAAATTGGTATTAACTTACCCCCACACCAGCTGAGACTATATCTGGCTTTGGACAACCATGAAGACATGGGAGTATATAATTATTTCTTAGTCTCACCATGACGTCACTTTCTGGTTTCCAAATAAAAAATGGATGGAGCTGAAAGAAATTGCGGGATGGGAGTGCTAACACAGTGTCAATGAGTTCTGGCTGTGGAGGGAGGCGCCATAATGAAAGGGCGTTTCCTGGCTTGAGCATATGGTGGGACCCAGGCCACAGTCCCAGAGATTGGAGCTCTGTCTTCATCCACACTTTCTGATGATAAGAACAGGTCCAAGTGCTTATATCCTGATCTGGTCTCTGTGCCGGTGGGGCAACAAAAACTGTGGGAACAAGGATGAAACACAAAAACATAATTTGTGATATGTAGTCATTTTCACACATTGTATTATCATCACAGATTGTATAATAAATTAAAACATATTTTGGCCATAGTAAAACCTTCAGAGTAGTTATAAAAACATCTTACTGTGTGGTGTCTCAGGTGTATGAGGGGATGATCTGAGTGTCAGTGGGGGAACAAAAACAGAAGGACCACCTGAGAAAACGGATGAAAAAAGAAAAAGTAGATTAGTGCAATGTCATAACATTTACACTTTTGTTAAATTCTTCTCATTATAGACTATATAATAAAGGACACTTCTGGGGCAGAGTAGCACTTGAGAAAAGAGTTATGAAAACATCTTACTGTGTGGTGGCTCGGGTGTATGAGGGGAAGAGGAGGATTCAGAAGGTGGGAGGGTTCCTGAAAAGATCAACGTATGGTTCAGTTAAAATCAATAAACTGTGTTTACTTTATATTGCATCATTTATTTATTAACTTAGTTAACATATTTGTTACCACTGCTGTACAGCCTTGAAAAAACACGAGAAGCAAAATGCCAGAAGTCATCTTGATTTTTTGTGTGTGAAAATGATCAAAATGAAGTGAGTTTATGATTAAACCAAGAACAAATGTCTGCCAGTGGGGTCAAAAAAATAAACTTAACTCAAAGGGAAAACAAGTTTTCATATCCCACTTACAAACAGTTGATTTTTAATCATAAACTCACTTAATTCAGTTCAAATTCCCAAAGCAAAACTTTATATTTTCATTTTGCATCTCAAGTAAGTGTATCTTGATTTAAGGGTATTTGTACTGAAAAACAAGACAAAAATACTGAAAAACATATTCATTTTTTTCCCCAATGCAAAATGTAATGTCATGATGACTTTATGAATTTTAAGACTTTCTGTTCTAATTAAAATACCTTTTTTAAGGCCTTAATTTTCTACCAGAGCAAAATTCTAGTAGAATTACAATCTTACCATGTGATGCCTCAGCTGTCTGTTGGAGACTATATGTAGTGGTTGCTGAAGAAGAGAGATCTTCTAAAAAGATGGATAAATAAAATTGTATAATTAGACTTTTTTTAACACAACATTTGAATAATTTCAAGTGCAATACAGCCTTACTGCTTTTGCCACACTCCTCAAAAGTAAGTGTCCTGCACACTCGAGAGGTGTCTATAGTGCTGCTGTCTCCTGTAACAGAATACCATTTATCTATTAACAATTACTCATACAAGAGGTGAGGAATTATAAATATTAAATGAGATTTTAAATACTAAACAATTACAATGTACAGTGTGACTTTAGAATAAAAAAAGCATCACTAAACCTAACATAAAACACACCTGTAGTTGAATCCGTTCTCTCCACTTTTGTCGTATCTTTTACAAGGAACATCAACTCTTTAGGAATGGACACAGGTATTTTGGGGCGCATGGGTGGTGCTAAAAAAAAAGAAAAGATAAAAACAAAGAAGAAAAAACACATATATACATATACATATATATATATATATATATATACATACATACATACATACATACATACATACATATATATACATATACATACATATACATACATACATTCTCCTTTCACATGCATACATTTCTACTCTCAAGCAATGCTACAAAAGGATAAGCCTAACCCTACAGTATAAATTTTACCCAAAACAGCGCGGGAGTAAACTTTTCGAGTTTCTGTAATATATTTACAGTATAAATTTTACCCAAAACAGCGCGGGAGTAAACTTTTCGAGTTTCTGTAATATATTGGTCGTCACGTTAGCCTAACACGCCAAAGGTCCTCGGTTCGAAGCTGAGCAGAAACAGAGTTTTATTTTTGAGAGAATGCATAAACTCTTTGCGACGTTCCAGGAGAATTCCTGTTCCTTTTCCAGATAAGTTTCCGTAGTATAGTGGTTATCACGTTAGCCTCACACGCAAAAGGTCCCAAATTCGAAACTGGGCGAAAACGAGGATGGCTTTTTCCAAGGTTGCTTAAGTCGGGGTCTGTTGTGTTCTCACGCAACGCCACAAAAGGATAAGCCTGCCTAGAGGTGTTATAGCAAAGGAGGTTTTCCAACAGGTTTCTGTAGTGTAGTGGTTGTCACGTTAGCCTTACAGCCAAAAGGTCCCCAGCTCGAAACTGGGCGGAAACAGACAGAGGCTTTTGATCTGTCTCTGCTGAAATGGCTTTCTGGTAAGCAGGTGGTCGAAGCTGCAAAGACCTTAAATTCGAGCTTGGAGAAGGCAAGTTTTTAAGGAACTCTGAGCAGACTGCCACGCCGATTGAACTCTGTCCTACAGTGTGTGGGATTTACTCAGATTGTCAATCTGCTTTCAGGGCAGATTACAGTTTAAAATTTTACCCAAAACAGCCCGAGAGTAAACTTTTCGAGATTCTGTAATATAGTGGTCGTCACGTTAGCCTAACATGCAAAAGGTCCTTGGTTCGAAGCTGAGCAGAAACAGAGTTTTGTTTTTGAGAGAATGCATAAACTCTTTGCGACGTTCCAGAAGAATTCCTGCTGCTTTTCCGGATAAGTTTCTGTAGAGTAGTGGTCATCGTGTTCGCCTCGCACACAAAAGGTACCCAGTATGAAAATGGGAGAAAACAACGATGACTTTTTCCAAGGTTGCTGAAGTCGGGGATCTGTTGCGTTCTCAAGCAATGCTACAAAAGGATAAGCCTGCCCAGAGGTGTTCAAGCAAATAAGGCTTTCCGACAGGTTTCTGTAGTGTAGTGGTCATCACGTTCGCCTTACACGCGAAAGGTCCACAGCTCGAAACTGGGCGGAAACAGACAGAGGCTTTTGTTCTGTCTCTGCTGAAATGGCTCTCTGGTAAGCAGGTGGTCGAAGCTGCAAGGACCTTAAATTCGAGTTAGGAGAAGGCAAGTTTTTAAGGAACTCTGAGCAGACTGCCACGCCGAATTAACTCTGTCCTACTGTGTGTGGGATTTACTCAGATTGTCAATCTGCTTTCAGGGCAGATTACAGTATAAATTTTACCCAAAACAGCGCGGGTGTAAACTTTTCGAGTTTCTGTAATATAGTGGTCGTCATGTTAGCCTAACACGCAAAAGGTCCTCGGTTCGAAGCTGAGCAGAAACAGAGTTTTATTTTTGAGAGAATGCATAAACTCTTTGCGACGTTCCAGGAGAATTCCTGCTCCTTTTCCAAATAAGTTTCCGTAGTATAGTGGTTATCACGTTAGCCTCATACGTGAAAGGTCCCAAATTCGAAACTGGGCGAAAACGAAGATGACTTTTTCCAAGGTTGCTTAAGTCGGGGTCTGTTGCGTTCTCACGCAACGCTACAAAAGGATAAGCCTGCCTAGAGGTGTTAAAGCAAAGGAGGTTTTCCAACAGGTTTCTGTAGTGTAGTGGTCATCACGTTCACTTTACACGTGAAAGGTCCCCAGCTCAAAACTGGGTGGAAACAGACAGAGGCTTTTGTTCTATCTCTGCTGAAATGGCTCTCTGGTAAGCAGGTGGTCGAAGCTGCAAAGACCTTAAATTTGAGCTAGGAGAAGGCAAGTTTTTAAGGAACTCTGAGCAGACTGCCACACCGAATGAACTCTGTCCTACTGTGTGTGGGATTTACTCAGATTGTCAATCTGCTTTGAGGACAGATTACAGTATAAATTTTACCTGAAAGAGCACAAGAGTAAACTTTTGTGTTTCTGTAGTGTAGTGGTCGTCACATTAGCCTAAGACACCAAAGGTCCTTGGCTCGAAGCTGAGCAGAAACAGAGTTTTATTTTTGAGAGAATGCATAAACTCTTTGCGACGTTCCAGGAGAATTCCTCCTGCTTTTCCAGATAAGTTTCCGTAGTATAGTGGTTATCACGTTAGCCTCATACGCGAAAGGTCCCAAATTCGAAACTGGGCGAAAACAACGATGACTTTTTCCAAGGTTGCTTAAGTCGGGGTCTGTTGCGCTCTCTCGCAACGCTACAAAAGGATCAGCCTGCCTAGAGGTGTTAAAGCAAAGGAGGTTTTCCAACAGGTGTCTGTAGTGTAGTGGTCATCACGTTCGCTTTACACGTGAAAGGTCCCTAGCTCGAAACTGGGCGGAAACAGACAGAGGCTTTTGTTCTATCTCTGCTGAAATGGCTCTCTGGTAAGCAGGTGGTCGAAGCTGCAAAGACCTTAAATTTGAGCTAGGAGAAGGCAAGTTTTTAAGGAACTCTGAGCAGACTGCCACGCCGAATGAACTCTGTCCTACAGTGTGTGGGATTTACTCAGATTGTCAATCTGTTTCAGGGCAGATTACAGTATCATTTTTACCTGAAACAGCACGAGAGTAAACTTTTTGAGTTTCTGTAATATAGTGGTCGTCACATTAGCCTAACACACAAAAGGTGAAAGTCTCCAGCTGGAAACTGGGCAAAAACAGAGAGAGCCTTTTGTTCTATCTGTGCTGAAATGGCTCTCTGGTAAGCAGGTGGTCGAAGCTGCAAAGACCTTAAATTTGAGCTAGGAGAAGGCAAGTTTTTAAGGAACTCTGAGCAGACTGCCACGCCGAATGAACTCTGTCCTACAGTGTGTGGGATTTACTCAGATTGTCAATCTGTTTCAGGGCAGATTACATTATCATTTTTACCTGAAACAGCATGAGACAGCTTTTCTGACAGGTTTCTGTTCATCACATTCGCCTTACACGTGAAAGTCCCCAGCTGGAAACTGGGCAAAAACAGAGAGAGCCTTTTGTTCTATCTGTGCTGAAATGGCTCACTGGTAAGCAGAAAACTCGAGCTGTGTCTCCACGCCCTTGGGCCGGTGAGCTCCCTGTGTTAAACCACTATGCTCGCCAAGGGTAATCTAGGGTGCCGACACCTGCCCACTTTGCATTTCTTCACCCCCTCACACCAAACGGGAGTAGTAAAAGTCACAAAAGTCCCTTCGGTCGCCCAGTAACCACAAGCCCAATGAAGGCAATGCAATCTCTTTCTCATGCCTCCATCTGATAAGTTGGAGAAAACCATTTAACAAATAAAAGAGTCCAAATAATGACCCCTGTAACGTGTAGCATTCCAAAAGTGAAACGACTTCAGCTGATGATGGGTCCATACGGTATTTTATAGTGTAAGGGCTGGATCTGCGTAAGAAAAAGCCATGCTTTGTTTAGTGATGTCGGTGCAGTGGCGTTGGCTGGGGGCAAACTACTATGTGCCCAAGTCCTCATTAGTATAGTGGACAGTATCTCCACCTGTCACGATGAAGACCGGGGTTCGATTTCCTTAAGGGGAGAGCCATTGTTTTTCTGTTGCCGAACGTCACATCCAGAAGGTTTTGGTGCAGCCAGGGGTTACAGAAGGAGTTCTGCGTTGACTTCAGCCCAAACCAAAGGAAATGTGTTCACCAGGAATCGATCCCAAGTCAACTGCTTGGAAGGCAGCTATGCTCACCACTATACCACCAGCGCATGTGGATGATGCTGGCTTGCGCGGTCAGTAAGAATGCTCAAAGCACATAAGTCACTGATAGGGTTAGAGGACCTGATGCGATCTTTGTTTGGGCCTGGCACTAAAGAGACCAAGTCCAGGGTGTGGATCCCGTCACGTACAAAAATGCGCAATCTTTCTGTGCTGGCTAAATAAACATGACGCGGTGACGCAAGAACCGCAAAGGCTGCAAATAATGAAACTGACCAGTTGAGCAACCTCCCACCACGTGTAGGCAGATGGCCAAACTCATTCTGTTCTTGACATTCCAGTGTAGCTCTGCTGTGATCAGAGCCTCCAAAAATACAAGCCACTCGCAAAAAGTTCCCCTCCACAGAAATGTTTAGTAAAATGCGAAAGATTTATGCGATAATGAAGAGAAACTCGAGCTGTGTCTCCACGCCCTTGGGCCTGTGAGCTCCCTGTGGTAAACCACTGTGCTCACCAAGGGTAATCTAGGGTGCCGACACCTGCCCACTTGCATTTCGTCAACCCCTCACTCCAAACGGGAGTAGTAAAAGTCACAAAAGTCCCTTCGGTCACCCAGTAACCACAAGCCCAATGAAGTCAATGCAATCTCTTTCTCATGCCTCCATCTGAGAAGTTGGAGACAACAATTTAACAAATAAAAGAGTCCAAATAATGACCCCTGTAACGTGCAGCATTCCAAAAGTGAAACAGCTTCAGCTGATGATGGGTCCATCCGGTATTTTATGGTGTAAGGGCTGGGTCAGCATAAGAAAAAGTCACACTTTGTTTAGTGATGTCAGTGCAGTGGCGTTTGCTGTGAACGAACTAAAATGTGCACAATTCATTGTTAGTAAAGAGGACAGTATCGCTGCCTGTTACGTGGAAGACAGGGGTTTGATTCCCCGAAGGGGAGAGCCACTGTTTTTCTGTTGCCGAATGACACATCCAGAAGGTTTTAGTGCAGCCAGAGGTTACAGAAAGAGTTCTGCTTTGACTTCAGCCCAAACCAAAGGAAATGCATTGGCCGGGAATCGAACCCGGGTCAGGTCAACTGCTTGGAAGGCAGCTATGCTCACCACTGTACCACCAGTGCATATGCATGATGCTGGCTTGCGCGGTCAGTAAGAGCACTCAAAGCACATGAGTAAGATAGGGCTAGAGGAGCTGATGCAAACTTTGTTTGGGCCCAGCACTAAAGAGAGCAAGTCCAGGGTTTGGATCCCGTCATGTACAAAAAAGCGCTGTCTTTCCGTGCTGGCTAAATAAATACGACGCGGTGACGCAAGAACCGCAAAGGCTGCAAATAAAGAAACTGACCAGTTGCGCATCCTCCCACCACGTGTTGGCAGATGGCCAAACTCATTCTGTTGATAACATTCTTGTGTAACTCTGCTGTGAGCAGAGCCTCCAAAAATACAAGTCACTCGCAAAAAGTTCTCCCCAAGACGGAAATCTTTAATAAAAGGCGAAAGATTTATGCGATAATGAAGAGAAACTCAAGCTGTGTCTCCACGCCCTTGGGCCTGTGCGCTCTCTGTGGTAAACCACTACGCTCGCCAAGGGTAATCTAGGGTGCCGACACCTGCTCACTTGCATTTCGTCACCCCCTCACTCCAAACGGTGTAGAAAAAGTCACAAAAGTCCCTTCGGTCGCCCAGTAACCACAAGCCCAATGAAGGCAATGCAATCTCTTTCTCATGCCTCCATCTGAGAAGTTGGAGAAAACAATTTAACAAATAAAAGAGTCCAAATAATGACCCCTGTAACGTGTAGCATTCCAAAAGTGAAACGACTTCAGCTGATGATGGGTCCATCCGGTATTTTATGGTGTAAGGGCTGGGTCAGCGTAAGAAAAAGCCATGCTTTGTTTAGTGATGTCGGTGCAGTGGTGTTAGCTGGGGACGAACTTGTAGGTGCACAACGCCTCGTTAGTTTAGTGGACAGTATCTCCGCCTGTCACGTGGAAGACCGGTGTTTGATTCCCCAATGGGGAGAGCCATTGTTTTTCTGCTGCTGAACGACACCTCCAGAAGGTTTTGGTGCAAAAAAGCGCTGTCTTTCCGTGCTTGCAAAATAAATACGACGCGGTGACGCAGGAACCGCAAAGGCTGTAAATACAGAAGTTGACCAGTTGCGCATCCTTTCACCACATGTTGGCAGATGGCTAAACTCACTCTGTTCTTGACATTCCAGTGTAGCTCTGCTGTGATCAGAGCCTCCAAAAATACAAATCAATCGCAAAAAGTTCCCCTCCACGGAAATCTTTAATAAAAGGCGAAAGAATTATGCGATAATGAAGAGAAACTCGAGCTGTGTCTCCACGTCCTTGCGCCTGTGCGCTCCCTGTGGTAAACCACTACGCTCGCCAAGGGTAATCTAGAGTGCTGACACCCCCTCGCAGCCCAAACCAAAGTAAATGTGCTGGCCGGGAATCGAACCCGAGTCATCCGCGCGGGAGCCGAGAATAGTTGAGTTTAACTTCCCTTAACTTTTCCCATTCATTCTCTATGGTAGTGCTTAACACTACGGATGCAATATATTTTTGGCCACGCATAGATTTCATGGCGCTGTTTCGCCGTTTCCGTGGCGGGGAATTTAAGAGGCCTAGTGTCATCTGTCAATCATTCGCTGTGAGTGGAGGAGGGGAGATCTCATGATCGGAGCGATATCTGTTTTTACCGAATCGTTGTACAAAACAAAACAAGTTTGCTGACAGGCATTTACTGATTTCATGGCGCTGTTTCGCCGTTTCCGTGGCGGGGAATTTAAGAGGCCTAGTGTCATCTGTCAATCATTCGCTGTGAGTGGGGGAGGGGAGATCTCACGATCGGAGAGATATCTGTTTTTACCGAATTGTTGTACAAAACAAGTTTGCTGACAGGCATTTACTGTCTAAACCACCTTCACCTTCACCATTCCCCAGGTGACCACTGTTTTTACGTCAGAGTTCGAGATAAACACAATTAAGCTGTCAAACCGAGAAGGTAAGTTGAATGCTATACTTTAGCAATACTAACTTACTGTGTACTGTATATGCATTATCATATAAATTGCATGTATATTCTCATGTAATGGTATTGTTAATTGTGTTGAATGGTTTGTGATGTTAGGAAACATTAAACCAAACTCATTGTTAAAAATACAGCTGTTATTTTATATAATTGTATAGATTTTTTTTGTGAATGTTTCATCATTGATCTCTTATTATGTACTTCAATTTTTTTTTAGAAAATGTTAATATTGCAATATGATACTCATAATGTAATTAATATGTATTACACACATATATTACATTAAAATTACAAAAAAATAATTACAAAAAGTTGTGTGTGCAATTTAATGGTATAGTTTAAAATGTGGGTGTGTGTGTGTATAAAACATTTTTAATTAGTTAAACTTGTTTTTATATATACATGTATACATTTTCATATGAAATATTTTATATACGTACTCACACATATATTAAGTATTTTCATGTGGCTATGATTTCAGAACAGCATCATGAAGAAAACAATTTTTTCCCTGGGAGAGTTAAGGTGTCTTTCAGGAAAGGCCCATCAGGCCATTTACGAAGGGACCCATCAGAAGAGGCCAAAAGAATGAAAGACAGCCCATCATTGCAGGACAAGTCAACACCTCAAAGAGAAGATCTGGTCCGGATGAATGCGCATTCTGTGGTGTTACAGAGAGGAGGGGATGTCTCTGACAAGCAAGAGGTGTTGGGAGAATACATTCTTCAGTTCGGCAAGTACAAGGGCAAGTCTTTCTGGTGGTTACTAGAGAATGATGTCGGCTATGCTTTGTACCTGTCCGATAAGGTTGAGGAAGAAGAACAGGCTGGGCAGTTCAACCCAGAGGGTCCTTGCAAAGATAGCCTCATTTCCTTTCTTGAATACTCAAGAAGCTTTAAGGAAATTGAGGATCTTAAATGGTATCTGTCTCAAAGGCCAGATCCATTGCCAGTTTTGATAGAGGATGACAATACTGTTGGATTTGGAACAAGAGCACAAGACACTTGGAGGAAAATTTGGGATACCAGGGCAGACGGATATGTTTCCTTTATAATGAAGCAGAAGTGTGCTCCAGGCAGCAAAATGTACAACTTGTATCTTTTAAAACAGCAGCAAAAACAGCTGACGATAAACACTCCTCCGTTGCCCTCACCACCAGCTTCCACTGCAATACCACTTGTTCCTTCCAGTACTGACTCTGATCAGCCTGGTAAGTTAATCAAATTCATGCAAATTTGCTTATATTGATGCTTAAAGCCTACTGATGCATTGCTTTTGTTTTATAGTGATGGAGGAGGATGAAGAACTGGAGAGGATGATGCTGAGTCTTTCTCCAACAAAATATCTCACACAGCTGAGTAAGTGAATCAAGAATCATGTCATGTGTGTTATACAGAGACATGTCACGTTCAGCATGTTTATGACGCATACAATTGCACATACTGGAGCAAAACTGTTCAAATTATAACGCTTAATTTTCAGGATCATCTGCAGCCACGGGATCCACAGTCTTATCTACAGCAGGTTACTTTCCACATCAGATTTGGAGGCTCATTCTGTTACATACAGACTTATCCTCCATTTCTGAATTTAATTATCTTATTTGTTGTTTTGGCAGTGTTCTTGCCTGTTCTAAAAAACATGTTCTTTTGTTCTAGCTACTGTTAAGGGTTGAACATACCAGTGGTGAGGGTGAGTGCACTTCATGAATTGTATGCATGGTATTTAAAGTTTTATTTGTTGTTATAAGTGGAATGTTTACTTACAGACTGTTGAACATTATTAGAATTTGCATTACTAGAATAAATAGAATGATGATAGAATAAACAACAATTCATGAGTTACATTAAATGAGTCATTTAATGTAGTCAAGACAATTAAATACACATCATGTACATTCAGTGTTTTAATATATTTTTAATTTCCTCCCTGTGTTGTTCCATGCAGGTCTGCCACAGCCTCCATCAACATCAGTTCCTGTGTGTAGGCCTTCTTCACGGGGTGAAGGCTCTGTACCACCTGCAGCAACACAATCAACACCTGCACCAATGCCGTCTGCACTGACTGAAGCCCCTGTTCCCAGCTACTTGACCAAAAAAGGTAAAGACAGTTAAATACACATCATGTGCAATCGGTGTTTATACACACACACACACATACACACACACACACACACACACACACACACACACACATATATATATATATTGTGTTCCACGCAGTTCTGCCGACATCACATGCAGTCTCTAGTTCTCCCAGTCCCAGTATGCCTTCTTCACAGACTGATGGCTCTGTACCACCTCCTGCTGCACAATCAGCACCTACAGCTCCTGCATCAATGCCGTCTGCACAGACAGAAGCACCTGTTCCTAGCTACTTGCAAGATATTAGCCGCTGGAACGGCTCTCTTCATCAAAGAATTTGGATGAAGACAGAGATGGAGTCCATGGGGCTCTGGCCAGGATCACACCCAGTAAGACACCTCATGAATATGGTCTCCTTGTGGCACTATCCACCTCAGCCTGAGCTTATAGACACAAACACTGGCCTTCCGTCACCCAAATACTTCCAGCTCCATCCCATTTTCATTTGGAAACCTGAGCACAGTGTAATGGAAAGGCTTAGGAACAATTACATCCTGCCTTGTCTTTACGGCTGTCAAAATCCTAATGTTGTGTCCTCTGCTGTGGGAAGACCCCAAGTGATCCTTGGTACTACTGGGCAATATTACATCCTTGCTTCACATCTGTGTTGTAAGGCATGCAAAAGATACTGGTTCACTGATAAACCTCAGTGGCTGGACATGCTACCACAGCGATTCAGAAACGTCTTGCCAGCCTTCCTCACCTATAAGAAGACAATCTGTAAAACGGTGATGGATGAACTGAGGCGCTCTGGAAAATCCCCTAATGACATGGCCAACCAGCTCTCTGAGGTGCTTCACCTTAAATATGAAAGAGCCCATCTGGCCTACCTTCTCAGTGTGCAGAACGTCAGGGATGCTGAAGCAGGGCTGTATGGTCAGAAAACCATCCCTGGGGCACTGAGGAAGGATGACTCCCCTGCACCGTTTCGGAGTTACGAAGACACTGATGGGTGGCATGGGGTGTCTGTCTCTGCACACTATTTAGTAGAGTGTCTTCTTCATGAATATCAGCGGCAGGAAGCAGCTCTCACTCAGCTCCTACAAGGAACGTTTGGACAGGTGTTCAGGTCAGATCACACACGTAAAGTTGCTAGAAAAGTGACCCTCTTATCTGGCACAATGTCATCCTATGCTGTGATGAACGAGAACTGGATGATTCTGTCCTGGGTGATACTGCAGAGTGAAAGTGAGCAGTCCCTGGAGTCAATGTACTGTGGGCTGGCCAATCGCTACAGTGCTGCTGGTATTCCCAAGGCCAAGTACCAGTGGGTGGACAGGTATAATCAGAATCAGAATCAGAAAGAGCTTTATTGCCAAGTATGTTTGCACATACAAGGAATTTCTAGATAATAAAAATGAGATGTGAATAAAATACACATGCATAAATATAAACCACAAAAAAAGTGCAGGGGGGTTCCTCCTGAAGTCCACGATCATCTCCACAGTTTTGAGGGTGTTCAGCTCCAAGTTGTTAAGACCGCACCAGACAGCCAGCTCTTTAACCTCCTGTCTGTAAGCAGACTCATCTCCATCCTTGATGAGACCGATGACTGTAGTGTCATCTGCATATGCAGGAGCTTGACAGAGGGGTCTTTAGAGGGGCAGTCGTTGGTGTAGAGGGAGAAGAACAGTGGGGAGAGGACGCAACCCTGAGGGGTGCCAGTTCTGGTGGTGAGGTTGTTGGATGTGAATTTACCAGTTCTCACTAGCTGTTGCCTATCTGTCAGAAAGCTGGTGATCCATTGACAGATAGAGCTAGGGACAGAGAGCTGGGTTAGTTTGGTCTGGAGGAGTGTTGGGATGATGGTGTTGAAAGCGGAGCTAAAGTCCACAAACAGGATCCTCACATAAGTCCCTGTTTTGTCCAGATGTTGCAGGATGAAGTGCAGTCCCATATTGACTGCATCATCCACGGACCTGTTTGCTCGGTAAGCAAACTGCAGGGGGTCTAGTAAGGGTCCAGTAATGTCCTTCAGATAAGCCAACACCAACCTCTCAAATGTCTTCATGACCACAGACGTTAGGGCCACAGGTCTGTAGTCATTAAGTCCTGGTATCTTAGGTTTCTTTGGGATGGGGATGATGGTGGAGCGTTTGAAGCAGGCAGGGACTTTGCACAGCTCCAGTGATCTGTTGAAGATCTGTGAGAAGATGGGGGCCAGTTGGTCAGAGCAGGTTTTCAGACAGGCTGGTGTCACACCGTCTGGGCCTGGTGCTTTTCTTCTCTTGTTCTTCCTGAAGACCTGGCGCACATCATCCTCACTGATCTGAAACGTAGGAGTGGGGGAGAGGGGGGTTGCAGGAGGTGTTGATGGTTGTGTGGAGAGATGTTCAGAGCGGGTGTGGGGTGTTAGACTGGGAGTTTCAAATCTACAGTAAAACCCATTCAGGTCTTCAGCAAGTTGTTGATTGGCCTCAGTGCTGGGGGATGGTGTCTTGTAGTTGGTGATGTCCTTCAGGCCTTTCCACACTGATGCAGGCTCATTCGCAGAAAACTGGTGTTCTAGTTTTTTAGCGTAGTTCCTCTTGGCCACTCTAATCTCCTTATTCAGTGTGTTTCTGGCCTGATTGTACAAGACTCTGTCCCCCCTTTTGTAGGCGTCCTCTTTGGCCTGACGAAGATGACGAAGTTTTGCTGTAAACCATGACTTATCATTATTGAATGTCAAATGAGTCCTGGTAGGGATACACATGTCTTCACAGAAACTGATATATGATGTTACAGATTCTGTGAGCTCGTCCAGATCATTGGTGGCTGCTTCAAAAACACTCCAATCAGTGCAGTCGAAACAGGCTTGCAATGCCTGCTCTGTTTCGTTGGTCCACCTCTTTACAGACTTTACTACAGGTTTAGCAGATTTAAGTTTATGCCTGTAGGTCGGTATAAGATGAACCAGGCAGTGGTCAGAGAGTCCTACAGCTGCTCTGGGGACCGAGCGATATGCATCCTTTATTGTGGAGTAACAATGGTCCAGTATACTACTGTCTCTGGTGGGACATGTAATATGCTGTCTGTATTTTGGCAGTTCACGGGAAAGATTTGCTTTATTAAAGTCCCCGAGAATGATTAAAACAGAGTCCGGGTGTTGTTGCTCTGTCTCTGTGATCAGATCAGCGAGTTTCTGTAAAGCTGAGCTCACGTGTGCTTGCGGAGGGATGTAAATACTCACGAGAATGAACGAGTGAAACTCCCGCGGCGAATAGAACGGCTTACAGTTAATGAAAAGCGCTTCTAGATCGGAACAGCACATCTTCTTTAACGCTGTAACATCTGTACACCACCTTTCGTTGATGTAAAAGCATGTCCCGCCGCCGCGTGATTTCCCCGTTGATTCTGCATCGCGGTCTGCTCTAAACAGCTGAAAGCCCGGCAGTTGTAGCGCGCTGTCCGGAATGGCGTCATTCAGCCAGGTTTCCGTGAAACACAGAGCAGCAGAGTGTGAAAAATCCTTATTTGTCTGGGAGAGCAGAAGAAGTTCGTCCGTTTTGTTGGGTAGAGAGCGGAGATTCGCCAGATGGATGCTCGGCAACGGCGTTCTGAATCCGCGCTTCCTGAGCTTCACGAGCGCGCCGGCTCGCTTCCCCCGTCTGCGCGTCCTGAAGCGTTTGATCAGCGCAGCAGCTCCGCCAAGTACAACGTTCAGCAAAACGTCCGAATAAACGAAATCCGGTAGAAGATTGTGTGGTGTGTTCTGCCGAATGTTCAGCAGCTCATCCCTGGTAAAACTGATCGTGTTTGAGAAACAAAAAACAGGAAAAACTAACAAAAACAGTACAAACACTGGAGAGCCAAACACTGCGGCTGCCGTCTGCGGCGCCATCTTAGTATCAT
>NW_015506457.1:281025-281735 GCF_001515645.1 Sinocyclocheilus grahami | reverse complement strand
ATTGGAGTTAAGGCACAGTACCTTAAACTAACGCTAGAGGGCAGGCTGTTTTTAGTATCTAACACTTCGTGAACTGCTTCTGCCTTCCTGTTTTCACCTTGGGTGGGCGCACCCACTCCCCCTTGTGGGCATTCTCTGCTAGGTCGACTTGGTACTCTAATTAGTTTTGATTCCAATTTCCCATCTGTTTCATTGGCCATTATCATTCTAGCCATTCTAGGTACCTGCCGTTTCATTTTTAATTTGTATTTATTCATTTATTTTTATTTCTTGTTTTGTATTAGTTTTCATATCCAGTACTACTTTTGTTTTACTTTATTATCTTTTATTACTTTTATAATTTTGGTTATTTATTTTTTATTTATTTATTTACATTTTTTATTGTTTTAATTTTTAATTTTTAATCAGGGTTCTCTCTCCCTTTTTCTCTCTCACTTTACCACTCACTTATTTAAATTTAGTTTAAACAGTGTTGAATTCAAATTTAAAGTAAATTTCTGTATTCTAGCCATCTTTGTTCACCTACAGGTAACACTTCCTCTAGTGCTTAGTTGGTGAAGTGACAGTTGCCTCCACGGCGGGTCACAGTGAGCTGCCACGGGATCCAAACTGAATCACCTCAATCCATCACTAAGCCTATCCATAGAATACTAACCCATCCAGCCATCAAAACCCCAAAATCAGGTTGCTCCTCAATCTTTAAGGTAATT
>NW_015506457.1:277408-279908 GCF_001515645.1 Sinocyclocheilus grahami | reverse complement strand
CAGCGACTCATGTGCTCTGAGCGCTCTTACTGACTGCGCAAGCCGGCATCATCCACATGCGCTGGTGGTATAGTGGTGAGCATAGCTGCCTTCCAAACAGTTTACCCGGGATCGATGCCCGGCCAACGCATTCCCTTTGGTTTTGGCTGAAGTCAACGCAGAACTCCTTGTGTAACCCCTGGCTGCACCAAAACCTTCTGGATGTGTCTTTCGGCAGCAGAAAAACAATGGCACTCCCCGTCGGGGAATCAAACCCCGGTCTTCCACGTGACAGGCGGAGCTGCCTTCCAAACAGTTTACCCGGGATCGATGCCCGGCCAACGCATTCCCTTTGGTTTTGGCTGAAGTCAAACTTTCACTCTTTTCTTGACATTCCAGTGTAGCTCTGCTGTGATCAGAGCCTCCAAAAATACAAGTATCTTGCAAAAAGTTCCCCTCCACGGAAATCTTTAGTAAAGGTGAAAGATTTATGCGATAATGAAGAGAAACTCGAGCTGTGTCTCCAAGCCCTTGGGCCTGTGAGCTCTCTGTGGTAAACCACTACGCTCGCCAAGGGTAATCTAGGGTGCCGACACCTGCCCACTTGCTATTCGTCACCCCCCTCCCTCCAAACGGGAGTAGTAAAAGTCACATAAGTCCAGTAACCACAAGCCCAATGAAGGCAAAGCAATCTCTTTCTCATGCCTCCATCTGAGAAGTTGGAGAAAACAAATTAACAAATAAAACAGTCCAAATAATGACCCCTGTAACGTGTAGCATTCCAAAAGTGAAACGACTTCAGCTGATTATGGGTCCATCCGGTATTTTATGGTGTAAGAGCTGGGTCAGCGTAACAAAAAGCAACGCTTTGTTTAGGACAGTATCTCCGCCTGTCATGCGTAAGACAGGGGTTCGATTCCCCGACGGGGAGTGCCATTGTTTTTCTGCTGCCGAACGACACATCCAGAAGGTTTTGGTGCAGCCAGGGGTTACAGAAGGAGTTCTGCGTTGACTTCAGCCAAAACCAAAGGGAATGCGTTGGCCGGGCATCGATCCCGGGTCAACTGTTTGGAAGGCAGCTATGCTCACCACTATACCACCTGCACACGTGGATTATTCTGGCTTGTGCGGTCGGTAAGAGCGCGCAAAGCACATGAGTAAGATAGGGCGAGAGGAGCTGATGCAAACTTTGTTTGGGCCCGGCACTAAAGAGAGCAAGTCCAGGGTTTGGATCCCGTCACGTACAAAAAAAGCGCTGTTTTTCCGGGCAGGCTAAATAAATATGACGCGGTGACGCAAGAACCGCAAAAAAACTGCAAATAGACACTGACCAGTTGCGCAACCTCCCATCGCGTGTTAGCAGATGGCCAAACTCACTCTCTTCTTGACATTCCAGTGTAGCTCTGCTGTGATCAGAGCCTCTAAAAATACAAGTCACTCGCAAAAAGTTCCCCTCTACGGAAATCTTTAGTAAAAGGCGAAAGATTTATGCGCTAATGAAGAGAAACTCGAGCTGTTTCTCCACGCCCTTGGGCCTGTGAGCTCCCACTGGTAAACCACTACGCTCGCCAAGGGTAATCTAGGGTGCCGACACCCCCTCACAGCCCAAACCAAAGGAAATGCACTGGCCGGAAATCGAACCCAGGTCAACTGCATGGAAGGCAGCTATGCTCACCACTATACCACCAGCGCATGTGGATGATGCCGGCTTGCGCAGTCAGTAAGAGCGCTCAGAGCACATGAGTAGCTGATAGGGCTAGAGGAGCTGATGCAATCTTTGTTTGGGCCCGATACTAAAGAGCGCAAGTCCAGGGTGTGGATCCCGTCACGTACAAAAAAGCGCTGTCTTTCCGTGCTGGCTAAATAAATACAACGGGGTGACGCAAGAACCGCAAAGGCTGCAAATAAAGACACTGACCAGTTGCGCAACCTCCCATCGCGTGTTAGCAGATGGCCAAACTCACTCTCTTCTTGACATTCCAGTGTAGCTCTGCTGTGATCAGAGCCTCCAAAAATACAAGTCACTCGCAAAAAGTTCCCCTCCACGGAAATCTTTAGTAAAAGGCGAAAGATTTATGCGATAATGAAGAGAAACTCGAGCTGTTTCTCCACGCCCTTGGGCCTGTGAGCTCCCACTGGTAAACCACTACGCTCGCCAAGGGTAATCTAGGGTGCCGACACCCCCTCACAGCCCAAACCAAAGGAAATGCACTGGCCAGAAATCGAACCCAGGTCAACTGCTTGGAAGGCAGCTATGCTCACCACTATACCACCAGCGCATGTGGATGATGCCGGCTTGCGCAGTCAGTAAGAGCGCTCAGAGCACATGAGTCGCTGATAGGGCTAGAGGAGCTGATGCGATCTTTGTTTGGGCCCGATACTAAAGAGCGCAAGTCCAGGGTGTGGATCCCGTCACGTACAAAAAAGCGCTGTCTTTCCGTGCTGGCTAAATAAATACAACGGGGTGACGCAAGAACCGCAAAGGCTGCAAATAAAGACACTGACCAATTGCGCAACCTCC
>NW_015506457.1:276655-277268 GCF_001515645.1 Sinocyclocheilus grahami | reverse complement strand
ATGCAGATTTACGTTACAAGCTTGTAGAATTGTACAGTAAGAAAGTTATTTCCCTTAACCAGGAAATTAACGTTCTTGGAATTGAAAAGACAGTTGACCCTGAGAGGTCAGCTAAATATCTACAGCGGATCTAAAATATGAATAGTTAATTATAACTAGTTATGGTTAATTATTCATATTTCCCCATGAGCTGATTCGCTACAACCGCAAAGGCTGCAAATAAAGACACTGACCAGTTGCGCAACCTCCCATCGCGTGTTAGCAGATGGCCAAACTCACTCTCTTCTTGACATTCCAGTGTAGCTCTGCTGTGATCAGAGCCTCTAAAAATACAAGTCTCTTGCAAAAAGTTCCCCTCCACGGAAATCCTTAGTAAAAGGTGAAAGATTTATGTGATAATGAAGAGAAACTTGAACTGTGTCTCCAAGCCCTTGGGCCTGTGAGCTCTCTGTGGTAAACCACTACGCTCGCCAAGGGTAATCTAGGGTGCCGACACCTGCCCACTTGCAATTCGTCACCCCCCTCCCTCCAAACGGGAGTAGTAAAAGTCACATAAGTCCCTTCAGTCGCCCAGTAACCACAAGCCCAATGAAGGCAAAGCAATCTCTTTCTC
>NW_015506457.1:257458-276605 GCF_001515645.1 Sinocyclocheilus grahami | reverse complement strand
TCCTTAGTAAAAGGTGAAAGATTTATGTGATAATGAAGAGAAACTTGAATAGTGATGTCGGTGCAGTGGCGTTGCCTGGGGGCGAACTGCTATGTGCCCAAATCCTCGTTAGAATAGTGGACAGTATCTTTGCCTGTCACGCGGAAGACGGGGTTCGATTCCCCGACGGGGAGTGCCATTGTTTTGCTGCTGCCGAACGACACATCCAGAAGGTTTTGGTGCAGCCAGGGGTTACAGAAGGAGTTCTGCGTTGACTTCAGCCAAAACCAAAGGGAATGCGTTGGCCGGGCATTGATCCCGGGTCAACTGTTTGGAAGGCAGCTATGCTCACCACTATACCACCTGCACACGTGGATTACACTGGCTTGTGTGGTCAGTAAGAGCGCTCAGAGCACATGAGTCGCTGATAGGGCTAGAGGAGCTGACGCAAACTTTGTTTGGGCCCGGCACTAAAGAGCGCAAGTCCAGGGTTTGGATCCCGTCACGTACAAAAAAGCGCTGTCTTTCCGTGCTGGCTAAATAAATACAACGTGGTGAAAAGGCGAAAGATTTCTGCGATAATGAAGAGAAACTCGAGCTGTGTCTCCACGCCCTTGGGCCTGTGAACTCTCTGTGGTAAACCACTACACTCGCCAAGGGTAATCTAGGGTGCCGACACCTGCCCACTTGCAATTCGTCACCCCCCTCCCTCCAAAAGGGAGTAGTAAAAGTCACAAAATCCCTTCGGTTGCCCAGTAACCACAAGCCCAATGAAGGCAATGCAATCTCTTTCTCATGCCTCCATCTGAGAAGTTGGAGAAAACAATTTAAACAATAAAAGAGTCCAAATAATGACCCCTGTAACGTGTATCATTCCAAAAGTGAAACGACTTCAGCTGATGATGGGTCCATCCGGTATTTTATGGTGTAAGGGCTGGGTCAGCGTAAGAAAAAGCAACGCTTTGTTTAGTGATGTCGGTGCAGTGGCGTTGCCTGAGGGCAAACTGGTATGTGACCAAATCCTCGTTAGTATAGTGGACAGTAGCTCCGCCTGTCTCGCGGAAGACCGGGGTTCGATTCCCCGACGGGGAGTTCCATTATTTTTCTGCTGCCGAACGACACATCCAGAAGGTTTTGGTGCAGCCAGGGTTTACAGAAGGAGTTCTGCGTTGACTTCAGCCAAAACCAAAGGGAATGCGCTGTCCGGGCATCGATCCCGGGTCAACTGTTTGGAAGGCAGCTATGCTCACCACTATACCACCTGCACACGTGGATTATTCTGGCTTGTGCGGTCGGTAAGAGCGCTTTGGATCCCGTCATGTACAAAAAAGCGCTGTCTTTCCGTGCTGGCTAAATAAATACAGTGCGGTGACTCAAGAACCGCAAAGGCTGCAAATAAAGACACTCTCCACTTGTGCAATCCCCCACCTTGTGTTGGCAGATGGCCAAACTCACTCTTTTCTTGACATTCCAGTGTAGCTCTGCTGTGATCAGAGCCTCCAAAAATACAAGTCTCTTGCAAAAAGTTCCCCTAAACGGAAATTTTTAGTAAAAGTCGAAAGATTTATGCGATAATGACGAGAAACTCGGGCTGTGTCTCCACGCCCTTGGGCCTGTGAGCTCCCTGTGGTAAACCACTACGCTCGCCAAGGGTAATCTAGGGTGCCGACACCTGCCCTCTTGCAATTCGTCACCCCCTCCCTCCAAACGGGAGTAGTAAAAGTCACAAAAGTCCCTTCGGTCGCCCAGTAACCACAAGCCCAATGAAGGCAATGCAATCTCTTTCTCATGCCTCCATCTGAGAAGTTGGAGAAAACATTTTAAACAATAAAAGAATCCAAATAATGACCCCTGTAATGTGTAGCATTCCAAAAGTGAAACGACTTCAGCTGATGATTGGTCCATCCGGTATTTTATGGTGTAAGGGCTGGGTCAGCGTAAGAAAAAGCAACGCTTTGTTTAGTGATGTCGGTGCAGTGGCGTTGCCTGGGGGCGAACTGCTATGTGCCCAAATCCTCGTTAGTATAGTGGACAGTATCTCCGCCTGTCACGTGGAAGACTGGGGTTCGAGTCCCCGACGGGGAGTGCCATTGTTTTTCTGCTGCCGAACGACACATCCAGAAGGTTTTGGTGCAGCCAGGGGTTACAGAAGGAGTTCTGCGTTGACTTCAGCCCAAACAAAAGGAAATGCGTTGGCCGGGAATCGATCCCGGGTCAACTGTTTGGAAGGCAGCTATGCTCACCACTATACCACCTGCACACATGGATTATACTGGCTTGTGCGGTCAGTAAGAGCGCTCAAAGCACATGAGTAAGATAGGGCTAGAGGAGCTGGTGCGAACTTTGTTTGGGCCCGGCACTAAAGAGAGCAAGTCCAGGGTTTGGATCCCGTCACGTACAAAAAAAGCGCTGTCTTTCTGTGCTGGCTAAATAAATACGACGCGTTGACGCAAGAACCGCAAAGGCTGCAAATAAAGACACTGACCAGTTGCGCAACCTCCCACCGCGCGTTGGCAGAGGGCCAAACTCACTCTCTTCTTGACATTCCAGTGTAGCTTTGCTGTGATCAGAGCCTCCAAAAATACAAGTCACTCGCAAAAAGTTCAACTTAATGGAAATCTTTAGAAAAAGGCAAAACATTTATGCAATAAAGAAGAAAAACTTGAGCTTTTTCTCCATGCCCTTGGGCCTGTGAGCTCCCTCTGGTAAACCACTACGCTCGACAAGGGTAATCTAAGGTGCCGACACCTGCCCACTTGCATTTCTTCACCCCCTCACTCCAAACGGGAGTATTCAAAGTCACAAAAGTGCCTTCGGTCGCCCAGTAACCAGAAGCCCAATGAAGGCAATGCAATCTCTTTCTCATGCCTCCATCTGAGAAGTTGGAAAAAAAAATTTAACAAATAAAAGAGTCCAAATAATGACCCCTGTAATTTGTAGCATTCCAAAAGTGAAACATCTTCAGCTGATGATGGGTCCATCCGGTATTTTATGGTGTACGGGCTGGGTCAGTGTAAGAAAAAGTCACGCTTTGTTTAGTGATGTTGGTGCAGTGGCGTTGGCTGGGGACGAACTGGCACAGGCACAAATCCTCGTTAGTATAGTGGACAGTATCTCCCCCTGTCACGCGGATGACCGGGGTTCGATTCGCCCATGGGGAGGGCCATTGCTTTTCTGCTGCCGAAATGACACATCCAGAAGGTTTTGGTGCAAAAAAGGGCTGTCTTTCCGTGCTGGTTAAATAAATACGATGCGGTGACGCAAGAACCGCTAAGGCTGCAAATAAAGAAACTAACCAGTTGCGCAACCTCCCACCTCGTGTTGGCAGATGGCCAAACTCATTCTGTTCTGGACATTCCAGAGTTGCTCTGCTGTGATCAGAGCCTCCAAAAATACAAGTCACTCGCAAAAAGTTCCCCTCCACAGAAATCTTTAGTAAAAGGCGAAAGATTTATACGATAATGAAGAGAAACTCGAGCTGTTTCTCCACGCTCTTGGGCCTGGTCGCTCCCTCTGGTAAACCACTACGCTCGCCAAGGGTAATCTAGAGTGCCGACACCCCCTCACAGCCCAAACCAAAGGAAATGCGCTGGCCGGGAATCGAACCCGGGTCAGCCGCCTGGGAGCCAAAAATAGTTGAGCTTAACTTCCCTTAACTTTTCCCATTCATTCTCTATGGTAGTGCTTAACACTACGGATGCAGTATATTTTTGGCCACACGTAGATTTCATGGTGCTGTTTCACATTTGCACTCCTAACAGTGATTTGAATTCGCTATCTGACCACAAAGGAGTCGCGAGACCACCTTTTTCAGTTGTGGGGATCAGTCTAGCATTCTTTCTAAACATTTTGTGAGTTTCTTTACCGCACAATCAAAACACTAAAACTTCTCTGATCAACAGAGGGTACACTTGTTAACACAGATCAACTATTGTTAACCTTCCTTGGCAAAGCAGAGGATAACACAAATTACTAGCACTTTACTTTAAACTTCCCTGCTGAAACAGAGGGTAACCAATTCTTCTCTGCCGAAACAGAGGGTAACAAATATTAACACGTAATGTCAGTCTTCCCTGCCTGAACAGAGGATAACCAAATCTTCCCTGCCGAAACAGAGGGTAACAAATATTAACACGTAATGTCAGTCTTCCCTGCCTGAACAGAGGATAACCAAATCTTCCCTGCCGAAACAGAGGATAACAAATATTAGCCAGTGATGCTAATCTTCCCTGCCTGAACAGAGGATAACCAATATGAGCATGTAATGCTAATTTTCCCTGCTTGGACAGAAGATAACCTTCATCTCTAAAATATTTTTTTAGAGGATAACTTAGTTAACCAAACCCTACAGCTGTCTGTTAACTCTTCTCTGATGGCGCAGAGGATAACAAATTTGTACTGGTCTTAAAGGTTCTTTTGGATAGAGTGGCACTCACCAACCCTTGGTTGTACAGAAAGATTCCGTCTGGAACGAAGAAATCAGATTTTTGTTCAGCTTGAATTTCAATCTGGATTCAGGTGAGGAGCTCTATCCGGGTCACAGCACTAAAACTGTAGGAAACTTTTTCCTCGTCGAAGCAGAGACCAGGAAACATTGGGATATCTTTCATACAGAAGTTACTCTTTATTGAGGACTCGTTGTGCGTCGCTGCAGTCATCCAAGTCTAACTATATCTCAGTACAGTAGAGTTTATACCTTTCAAGGGGGAGGGATACATAGAGGTGGAGACAATCTAAACAAAGCATGCAAATGCAGTACAGAAATCAGCCCATTACCAGAATTTCCACAGCCCTGATCTCATCAGCATAACAGTGTCATTCAAATGCATAGGTGCAAATCCACTCAGCCTGACAGTATAACCCATACCTTCACATTATCATAGAGACAAAGGCACAGCTGTGCCTTGAGCTTAGCATTCAGCTTTAACTTGGGACCCTGCCCAATGGTCAGGAAGTGAATAAAGACAAAAGGTTAATGTCTCAGACAACTGGGCTGCCTGACTTGATCTTCTTAGAATGTCATCATCTTTACCTCAAAATGTAAAACACAATGTACATAACTTTTATCAGTTTATACTATTACATTGGAACCTAGATATAAGATTTTATAAATTTGTAATCCAACACTGACACTGGCTCTGTCTTTACTTCTGATACTTGATCTCAGCCTTCGGTACCATCTCTCATGATTTGCTTATCTCTCATCTTTCGGCTGTGGGTATATCTGGTACTGCTCTTTCCTGGCTCTCCTCATACCTATGTTATATACAGTTTTACATCTCTGCTCGGGATTTTAGATTTCTTGGGCCTTTGCTGTTTATTATTTATATTTAACCATTGGGTCAGATACTACAGCATCATGGCTTTAACTATAATTTTTATGCTGATGACATTCAAATTTACACATCATGCAGGCCTTCCCTATCCACACAAATTGATAAAATTTCTGTTTGCGTGCAGGATGTAAAAACATGGCTTAACTCTAATTTTCTGAAACTTAATATGGATAAAACTGAGATCATCATTATTGGTACCCCATCACTTACCACCAAATTTCCTGCTGACTTTACTTGCAATATCACTGGCACTATTATTGCTACATCTGGTATCGTCAGAAATCTCTGTGTTATGTTTGACTCCTCTCTTTCATTTTAGTCTCATATTAACTCTCTCACTAAATCAGCTTTCTTTCATTTATGACGAATTGTCCAGCTCCATCCTTTCATTAGTGCCAATGATGCAGAAACTCTCATCCACGCTTTTGTTTCATCTCGTCTCGTTTACTGTAATGCCCTTTTCATTGGTTTACTAGCTACCTCCATTGCTAAATTACAGTATATTCAAAATTCAGCCAATCATATTCTCACTCGTGTTCTGCCCACATCACCCCTATCCTGGCTGATCTGCATTGGCTACCAGTGGCCTATTGTATTAAGTTTAAAATTAATAGGGAATACAAATACTGGTAAAAAAAAAAAAAAGTATAGCCTGAATGCACTGTAAGTCGCTTTGGATAAAAGTGTCTGTTAAATGCATAATTTAAAAAAAAAAAATTTTAATGATAATTTTTTTAAATTTTATTTATTTATTTAGTCATTTAGCAGACGCTTTTATCCAAAGCGACTTACAAATGAGGACAACAGAAGCAATCAATTCTAGTATTAAAACAACTAAAAACAGATCCAAAACTAAAAGCTAAAACTTTATAAATACTACTTATACACATTTTAAAAATAAAGAAATTAAATAAAAATGACAAATGCATACAACAAAATTTCCAAACTTAACATTTAAATGAAAAAAAAAGAAGCTAAAAACAATTCAAAATATTAAAGAACAAAAGGTATAAGAGCATAATAATGATTCTAACACAACACTAAGCTAAACACCAAAAAAACAACTACATATGTGTATGTACAACCATACACACACACACATATATATATATATATATACATTTATAAATTCAATATATATATTATTTCATGTCCATTTAGTTTGTTGAAGTATTAAAATAACTCAAATTAAATAAGACTAAAACTTAATAAAAGACCTATACAGACATAATAAATTCAAACATAATTTAACTAAAATTAAAATAAATAGCAAATACAAATAATACAAATCAAGCGACCGTAGTTTATCAGTAATCCTAAAAAATAACACTGCCAAACTTACATGCTAAAAAACAAGAACTTACTTCCACATAGTAAGAAATGGTTATAAAAACTGAAACAGAAGTGAAACAAGTAGTAGGAAAGAGGAGAAATAAAAAGCGATACTTATCCTTTGCCGGTGTGCTGCCCGGTGGAGTCGCACGGTAGAGTCGATGGTCTTTACATTCTTCGGTCTTCACACGAGGAGGCCGTCACGCGACAGCTGCCGCGGTAAATTAAGCTTTTTTATACCCGTCTAACAAAATACTAAATTAATTCAGCTGGACAAACTTTCCTTATTTTTTCACAACAAATGGCCAAGCAAGCGCAGACAGACGCTTTATTATCAGAGATTAGCAGACAGAATTATCCTGCTTACTTTTAAAGCTTTGCATGGTCTGGCTACTAACTATCTTCACAGACTGCTCCTTCCCTATTCTCCACCTCGTTCATTGCGGTCCTCTGATTCTCGCCTTCTTGCCGTCCCTCGGTATCGCCTCTCTTCCAAGGGGGGCAGATCATTTAGTGTTGTTGCCCCTAAATTATGGAACTCTCTTCCCAGATCGCTCTGTCTTGCCAATAACCTGTCTGAATTTAAATCGCTGCTCAAAACTCATTTGTTTTCACAATGTTACCTTTCTTAAGATGACTTCTGTTTATTCTGTTTTATGTTTTATCCATATATTACTCTCTGGATGTCTGATGTTCTCTTTACTTTACTTTCTGTATTATTGTTTGATTGTTTTTTTTATGTTATCCTCACATTTCTGATGTTTATTGTAAAGTATCCTTGAGCTCTGGAAAGGTGCTATATAAATAAAACTTATTATTATTATTATTATTGCGTGTGCTGCTGAGAGATGCATCAGATGCTGAATTTGAATGGACTGACTCTGGTGATTGCAGCTTAAAAGCATTGAAAGAACTACTTTCTAGAAGCCCAGTGTTCGCATTGTTTGACCCTTCTCTTCACATAATAGTATTGACGGATGCATTTGATTATGGACTGGGAGGTGTTTTGAAACAAATGCACCCAGACAAGGTTGAGAGAACTGCAGCATTCTCTTCTGGGAACCCATGCAGTGGCCGAAAGGAAATACTCTATGGTCGAGAAGGAAGCGTTGGCTTTTGTTTGGGCCGAAGAAAAGTGGTGGCTGTATTTATGGTTTCAACACTTTACACTCAGAACTGATCATCGTGCACTCACTACACTAATGGCAACCAAGGGCATTGGCCGGGCTGGTATGCATGTTGCCCGGTGGTCAGCACGCTTGCTTTGCTACACATATGACATAGTATACCGACCTGGAAGCTTTAATTGTGCTGCAGATTGTTTATCCAGGCTGACATTGTCAACAGAATCAGATGGTGCTCTGGAACCAGAAATGGTTGCTTTTGTAACTGGATTGCCGACTTTGTCTATGGAGGAGTTCCTTTCTGCTTCAGAATCCTGTCCAGAGTGAGCCATGCTGCGTTCACAAATCAGTCAGGGCTGGCTAAAAAAACGTCCGTGAGCTGGATCCTGTTCTAGTGCCTTTCTTTCGCATCTGTGATGAACTGTGTGTTGATGGTGTGCTGGTGATGAGAGGTGAACATCTTACGCAGTCAGCTAGTAAACTGGGCGCATGTGTAGGGTATCAGACCGATGCAGACAATTTAAGATTCGACCAGATTGGTGTTGAACAACCCAAAGAGCCGAATTCCACAAAGAGGCCCATCTATTCAATGCCGCAAGCCTCCGACCTTCTTGGCCACGAAGAAAAAGCTAGAAGCAGAAGGGGAGGTAGATGGAAGGATGTAGCCTTGCTACATGGGCACCCTAGGACAATCCCAGCTGTGAACCAACAGACAAATGTTTTCCACGTGTAATTGGCCAACACGCAGCAGTGTCAAACCTGTCCTCGGCCGAGGGGACTTCCAGTTATTGATTGAATTTTATACGGGATTTGAGCAGCTTACAGCATTAAAACAAAAGAACACTTATTGACAATTCCAAGGAGATTGTCAAATTTGGGGCAAGTAACCAAGATTAATTGTCAAAGACACAGTTAGTCATGACCATCACATGAGGAAAATCATTAGTAGAAACTGCGTTGGGTGGTTTCACCCCACCTAGAGGACAAGAACCAGACTGAGATTCCTTAGGAGGTCTTTTAACCTCTCTGGTCTTCACAGAACATGTCCTTATGTTCACAGAATGGCACATAAACTGTCGTTTACAGATGTCGATGCACCAAAATGAACTCAAAAGGACTTATAAACGAATATCAGTCCATTGCTTAACTCCATATCATGTATGTAACCCACACATTTGACTATCATGTTCTAATCACTTATTGTGTATGTCTTTTCAATAACTATTGAATAACTTAAGGGTTCATATTCATGTTTAGTATGTGTGTGTTTGCATCTTGCTTGAAACGTTTCTTCCAATCAATTCTTTGTCAAATGTATCATATTCTTGTTATAGAAATCATGTCCAAAATTATACTCTGCAAGAGCAGGAAAATTCGGACCATGTGACTGATGAGATGACATGTTGATTTATGAATTGGGAGGAGAACTACAGCAACACCCATCTAAGACAGTGTCTAATTGGTCAAAACACCTGTTGGGATGTGGCCAACAACCCGGTTTAAATACTCAGGACACCATCAAATTATGTTTTTTAGTCATGCGTTTTAGTCATGCTTTTAGTCATCGCTTTTAGCCATGCAGCTTTTTAACTTTTAGCTTTTCGCTTCTAGCTTTTTAGTCATGCTTTTTTTTAGCTTTTGCTTTTTAGCACTCTTTGAGCGTGCTCTGGCTTACACGCCAGCAGCTCCTCCCAAAACCATGAGGAGAAACGCCACCTAGTCTCGTCAAACTTTACTTCTATTCCTCTACTTTAATTTATTTTATTTTCCATTGAGAGTTTCGTGTTCTGAGTTAAGCTTTGCCGCAACAACGTGTCTCCGAGGTGACTGCCTCAAAACTTCAACCAGCCCACAACTCCGCATCTTCAGCCAACGCCCAACCACTGGCTTCCCAAGACGTCACGTCAACAACTACTGAACTTCCAGCCAATCAGCAATATCAGGAACCCCCTTTCTTTAATGACGACAACAAAGGGAACCCCCCTACACATGCAACGCAAGTACCTCCAGATTCTAGCTGAACTGGTGCATTTAATATATATTTTAACCTCATTGAGGAACTCAATGCGACGGTTAATTAAGTGATTGATGGTTGTTCAGGTCTATGCAATTGCACATATTGCTGTAAACTTGGGATTTCACAATTTTCATTCTCTTAAACTCATTCTTTCCTCACTTTCTCTCCTTCTGCAACTGCGTGTGTTCATGTGTTAGATTAGTTTAGTCTTAGATTTATCTAATAAAGCCTTATTTATATTGAAAAGAGAAGTATCTTGTGTTTTGTGCTTACAAGTTAATGTCTTAAACTGCCAATCTTGTTACTGTGCTAATAAATAGGGTTTTCACTATATTTCGGATATTAATATACATTGGAGAATTTATGTTATACGGCTCGTTCACTGAATCACTGGCCGACTCAGTGATCAGCCGTAAAACAGTGATTCTGTCCAAATTCCCTATAAAATCATAAATGATTCCCTTTGAGCTAAATTGACCAATTTCCCTTACACATGAGACACACCAAGGAATTGTTCAAACTAAACGGAGGCTGCATGATTTTTGGAGTTTTGGTGGCCTCAGATGGATGCTCCCCTGCAAACATGTCCTTGCGGGGCCCATGCTGGCTTTTTGCGGGCACAGTTGGCTAGGGCCAGCCCACACCAAACCTAAACGGGCCCAGTGCGGGCTTGCCCAGGCGAGGCCCACAGCTTTGGGCTCACCGCAGGCTCTCTGTGAGGAGCCCACACTAGCGGACTGTCCACATTAATCCAATGATGGCCCAGTGTGGGCCAGCCCGTTTGGGCCCAGAGCAACTTTTGTATCCTTTGGGCCCATGCAGGTTTTGTAGGCAGCCCTGTAATGCAACTAGGAGAATACAAACAACATTTACTTGCCATTCTTTAACCACTCAATTGAACTGGAATGGCTTAAACCAAAAGAGACCATTTCAGAACCTGTTGTTTCATAAAGGCCAGGGATCCTCAAATCTGGTTCACGAGATCCACTTTCCTGCAGAATTTAGTTCTAACCTTAATCAAACACATCTAAGCATGTCTTCAGGATCATTAGAATATCACAGGTGGGTGAGTTCGATCAAAGTTGGAGCTAAACTCTGCAGGAAAGTGGATCTCATGAGCCATATTCGAGGTATAACATACATGAGCCTGTTACAGTTTTTCTCAAATGCTAAAACACAAAAGCCAATCCTCTAAACCAAATGACCAGTTGTCTAAACACATTTACTAAATCTAGCCATCATTTTCCAATATCATAAACACATTTCACATGAAGACACAATTCACAAAACACAATCCTCCGTTCTCATAAATCTTAACACATTTTTCTTTGCTAAAACACAAGTTGCAAAAGAACTCTGCTCATATTCTCAAATGAAAGCTCATGTGATGCAAAATGCTTGCCACAGTCAGCAATATTTGAACACAATGAACACACCTGGCGTCATTCATTACACACAACGACTCAAAATTGAAGACACTTGTTGCTAATGCTGTGACCACATGTATAAAAGCAAGTTCAGCATGCACAGTTTGCTGAAGATTCCAAACAAACACAATGGATGAAGGCAGAGTAAGGGGAAGAGGAATTCGAGTCAGAGGAGGGAGAAGAGCTGGCCATGGAAGAAGAGGAGCAGGCCAACGAGGAAGAGGAGTTCAAATCAGAGGAGGAAGAGGAGCAGGCCAACAAGGGAGAGGAGAAGGTCCAGGAGGGAGAGCAAGACAACCTCGCACCATCATTACAGACGAGATGCGAGCAACAGTCATTGACCATGTCATTGTCCATGGCATGACAATGGCTGAAGCAGGACTACGAGTCCGTCCAAACCGTTTAAAAGGACTCTTTATTGGTGAGGTTACCACATCATGGTCCAGTTTGAATATGGATTTAAAGTTCTTTTCGACATGAGACCATAGTCTGGACTTTTTTTGACTGCTCCTTGTTAGGAAGAGTTTGGTGTTTGTGAGCTGTGGCATGTTTCCATTAAAGAGGTTGGGTTATTCATTTGCTATCAGCCAACTTCAGTTACAGACAGTGTTTGGACATTGATGTACTACAGATAAGACTTTCGCACATCAATTTTCACATGACGAAATCCTACAGTCTTACAATGCTTTGTGTGCTTTCTTTTTTTTTACTTTTGTGTATTTACATTTTTGTCTCTTTTTTTTTTTGGTCTATTTTGTATTTAATAAATCCATTGATTTGAAATCCCTTTGACTACTGAACATTTTTGACAATATAGACATTAGTTATGTGGTGACCGCATCCATTTCAGATGTATAATAACTGTTTTTCTTAAAGACTTAATTTATAGTAGCTGAAAAGTATTTAAAGTTAAACCGATTAATTGTTGTAGATCAAGAGTGACCAGCCCTGTTCCTGGAGATTTACCTTCCTGCAGAGTTCAGCTCCAACCCTAATCAAACACACCTGAACCAACTAATTAGGATCTAACTTAGATTAATAATAACTGTTGTAGATTAATAGTGTTGGCCAAGTGAGGGCTTCCTGGGGACTAAATCAAATCAGGGGCTGCCCGTGCAGGGCCAGCACTAAAGCCTGTGTTATACTTTATTGGCGAGTGTGCGCGGACATCTGCGTGCTTACCATTTTTTGTGACCGTGCGGACAAGGCTACAAAAGCAGCAACTGTACATGCGCAGGCTGTGTGAAGAAGCCCATTGCTATAAAACAATATAAATACAGCCAGATGTGCAATAATTCTGGGCAATTGTTTGTTCACTTGTTGCAGAGCGGACCATCAGCGTATGCTTTCTGTAGTATAAATACAAATAGTTCGTGTCCGCGCTGTCTGTGTAAGCGTCTGGATTGCTCATGTGGAAAGTATAACACGGGCTTAAGGGGCCAACGTTTTGCCAATGAGCAAATCCTCAGGGGCCCTGCACTGGCAGCCCGCTGGGGGCCCTTAGGCTAGTCCTAAGTGGGCCCGTACAGGCTTGTTTGCAGGATCAAATGCAATCCGCAGTTTCTTTCTGCTTGACCTGCCAAATGAATGATAAATCAGCAAAAACTGCACCTGCTCCACTTCAGCCTGTCAGTCTGCCATCCGATCCATGGCAGAAACTAGGAACGATATAGTCGGACCGTTTGAGAGTGGACCTTCAGACTGCCATTTTGCCATTTCCTTAGTGGATTACCACAGTAAGTGGCCTGAGGTGGCATTTTCACCAAATGTTGCTGCAGAGGTGGTCACATCCTTCCTTCAATCAGTCTTCAGTAGGGAGGGCAATCCTCAATGTGTCGAAACTGATAACGGCGCTCAGTTTCTCTCAAGCATGTTTGCAGCTTTCTTAAAAGCAAGGGCAATAAGTCACATATGTAGAAGTGTGTACTACCCACAGTGCAACATTGGAACAGAGTTCTGAAGGAATGCATCCTTTCTGCAGAACAAATGGGGAAACCATGGAAACATGCATTGACTGAGTTCTTGCAAAATTAGAGCTACTCCACACAGTACTACAGGTGTTTCTCCTTCTGAACATTTACACCATCGAAAAATGTGTACAAAGCTGAACATTTTTCCTGTGGGCCCTAAGAGTGACAAATGCACTCAGGTTAAGGACACTGTGAGTAACAAGCAGCTTAAGAGTAAGACGTCCACAGACAAAAGACGTGGAGCCATATACCACACTTACAAACCAGGGGACCAGGTGAGAGTGAAAAGATCTGTTAATGTGAAAAAAGGAGCTTCCAAATTCTCTCCACCCCTGAACATTGAGCAACAAGTCGGGAGAAGTACTTTTGTGCTGAGTGACAAAAAGAAATGGAATGCATCCAAACTACCACATTTCACAGGTCCTATCGCTACTCAACATGAGGACTTGCGGTCACAAGTGAGATTTAATCCTAGGAGGAGTAGTAGAGTGTGTAGATCACCTGTGTGGTTAAAGGAATACAGAAAAGTTAACCGTTGAAACGTTACACATGCTTGGGGGAAAAAAGCATCTTGTTTTGGTGTTACACTGTAAGTTATGTGAACCGTTATAATTGCCTGACGTGCTTGAAACATGCATCAGAAGTAAGAATTTAATTTACAGAGTTAAATTTCCATTGTAGGGTTAATGTTAGTAATATTTAATGAATTTTTTTGCTATTTTGGTTACTTAAGTTCTTCAATGAGGTTGTAATTTTTTATAACCTTTAAACAAAAGAAAACAAAATCCTGTTCTAAATAACCTGTGATACGAAGAAACATTTTAAGTGAGAGGGGAAATGTGGTGTTTTGTAGTTTAACCACAAGGTGGCAGTATATTGTTTAAGTGTAGAGGTGCTACTTAGTATTCTCTAAGAAGAAGCCATATAGTCCTGCAAAATGTAGCATGTGTTGATTAAAGTACAGTTACTGAGTACTAAAGGACACAACAACGGTGGAACCCTACAGCTGAATCATGTCAAGGGTGATGGAGCTGCTGGTCCCATTTGGATCCCTGTAAGAGGCACTTCACAGCAGGAGGGGTTTAATTTCCACCAGGCTCAGCGGGAAACGGGAAACCGCGTCTCTCCTGAGTTGTTCCAGGCGCAGGGTATGACTGGTGTGGCACGCTGGAATTATCAGCGGCTGGTGGACCTGAAGCAGCCTGGGGTTGTCTTACCTGGAGAGTTTGACCCTGTTTTGATGATGGAGTTAAACAGGGCATCTATAAGAGTGACAGGGCAACCCAAATATCCAGCCTTGCACATCTCCAGCAGGGACACAGGAGAGAGGTTTGGCCTGCAATATGTGGAGCCAGGCTGTCGACCTGTGCCTCTTGACTTTGACAAACACAAAAGCAGGAAGACAGACCTAGGAGATGTGGAGATGCAAGAAAAGTCTTCATCTGGCGTTCCGTTCTCATTTCCATCTCAGGTAAGCCTTTAAACTTTTTTGGTTAACAGGCTTTTGATAAAAAAAAATGCTTTTATAATTCTCACTCGCATATTACACAAATTTTGCTAAATTTCAGGAATGCTTAAAGGATACCTCTTCTGCTAAGACCCCTCTTGCTGCAGAACTAGAGGCCACCCCACAGACTGTCATTTTTCACCAGTTTTCCACTCCAAGTGCTGTGACAAGTGAAGGAACAAACAACTGGGCAATGTCCAATGAGAAATGCCATTGATGGTTTGCTGGCCAAGCACCACGGGAGCAAGGATCTCCTTACAAAGGTGGATGCTGAATATGCTGCTATGGTACAGAGTGCCTGCACTGACCCCAACAGCCTTCTGCACTCAACCACAAAGCAGCACATAAGCAGGTACATAAAACACCTTGCTAAAAAAAAGAACACTAATGCTTCTCTCAACACCAGCCCAGAAAAGCTCTTGGAGACACAGCAATTTATGGCAGCGTCTTCACACAGGCAGTGAAACAATCAGTGTCCCAGTGACAGCACTGCCACCTGCCCCAGTCAATCCACCTGCAAGGGCTGTCCCTCTGGACCAGGCAGCGCTCGAGAAGATGGTGAAGGACATCGTAGAGAAGCAGCAGGCAGTTCAGCAGCAACAACAACAGCAGGCGCCGCAAAAAAAGCGAACCAGATCCTGTTATCCTGTGGCCAGCCTAAGTCTCAATACATGGGTGATGGCTCCTCAATACATTTCTTTTATCAAGGTAGTGATGTTAAAGCTGCAGTCCGTAAATTCTTTTGGTTAAAAATGATCCAAAATCAATATTTGAGCAAGTACATAACCAGCCAGTGTTCAAAACTATCGCCTTCCTTTAGCCCGATTCACAAAGGTCAGTTTATAATATTTTCTAATTTGAGTGGTACGGGTAGGTTTTCGCAGGAAATTCGAGCATGGCGCTGCGTCATTACATCACGTCTGTAAACATAAAGAAGTTGTCCCGGCTACTAGGCTATCACATGGGAGGATCCTGCAGCTGGCAGATCGTTTATAGGCTTTTCTCACAGCAGCTGCAATAATTAAATGTATCATTTTGATGGCGGATTGTAATCCAGAAAGGATTATGTGTTTATGAAACACATGTGAATGAAATTAAATTACATTCCAGTTATAAATGTGCTTCTGATTACAGATAGCCTGGGATTACACAAGATTTGTATTTTAAAGAAAACCAGTTTGAAGGGAGCATATTTTGCTTTTTGTGTTAAAAGAATTTCTTAATATGAAATTCGAAGAGTATGACAATTAGATTAGACTGTGCAGAAATTGAAATCTACTCCCTAATACACACTATACTCATAGTAACCAATGCTGATGTTGTTAACATTAATCATTTGAGAATAAAGTATAACAATAATGATAATTTGCAATATCTGCATCTGTGCAGTTCTTTGTCATAAATCCAGTTTACAAAATATCATGGGGGAGCAATAATCGGTTCCCCATCTACTGTAGCCTAAGTTTTCACTGCGTTCACCCCTAATCACACCACAGCTGTTTCCTGTGTGTGTGTGGGTGTGTGTGAGAGATCATGAAGATTTGTATTTGGCTTATTCAGTTATACCTATCTATGCAATACAGTGGAATACTGCACATTTTGGTATATAAGTTCGTATACCACCCCTATTAGTCAATTTTTTAGAAGCCTGTATTAGACAAGAATGGGACAACATTCCTATTCCTAAACTTGAGCAACTTGTCTCCTCAGTCCCCAGACGTTTGCAGACTGTTATAAAAAGAAGAGGGGATGCCACACAGTGGTAAACATGGCCTTGTCCCAGATGTGTTGATGCCATGAAATTTAAAATCAACTTATTTTTCCCTTAAAAGGATACATTTTCTCAGTTTAAACATTTGATATGTCATCTATGTTGTATTCTGAATAAAATATTTAAATTTGAAACTTCCACATCATTGCATTCTGTTTTTATTCACAATTTGTACAGTGTCCCAATTTTTTTGGAATCGGGTTTGTGTATATATATATATATAGAATCTCACATATTAGATGTGATTCACTACATGCATTTAATTGTAATTTTTATTTAAGCAAAGAATTACTCTAAATGCACCTGGCATATTTCTTTCTAATGTATGTGTAAATTGCTATGCACTTTTGTTTTTCTTTCAATAGTAGTTCATCACTGGAGAAAATGTATCTGAATATGCATGTCACCAAACATTCATCTTTTAATTATTCTTATATCTTTATATTGTGATTTATAAAATGCAGCTGCGCATGAAGAGGACCTTTATTTTGGTCTGGTGATGTGACGTCATAAGGCTGCGCCGCGCTTCTGCGTCTTTTCTAACTGGAAGAAAGGTTTATGTTTTAAGCTTTTAACGTGCTTAAATCAATGCAAATTATGAATAGCCAGTGATGAACAATAGAGACAATATGGCTGTTAGCAACCTAGAAAAGGCTGAACTTTTAGTTCAAACATTTCTGAAAGTTCATAGCTCTGATAATCTTTCAGTAGAGGCCAGACAGAGTAGGAATAAAACCTTAATGGAATACCCTAATATTTTGAAGGACAATGAGATGTCAGGAAATCCATTAGACCTACCATTAAACATGTTTGAGTTAAAGAGAGCGATAATTAGTGCTCGACAGACTACTCTGGGGAAAGATGGGGTATGTTATAAAATGTTGGCACACATGACAGATAACTCGTTAGAAATAATATTAAATCTGTTTAACCAAATTTGGGATACTGGACAACTTACTTTAGTATGGAAACAAGCAATAATAGTACCCGTTCTTAAACCAGGGAAAGACCCATCAGATCCTTCTAGCTACAGATCACAATTGCCTTGACTTCACATTTATGCAAAATCATGGAACGAATGATTACAGAAAGAATTACATTTACATTTACATTTTTCCTGGAAATTAAAACTCTTTTATCTCCATATCAGAGTAGTAATAGCAGCCGCCTTTGATGTGGAGAAGGCTTATGATATGCTCTGGAAAGAAGGATTACTGATCAAATTAAAATCATTAGGAATTAACGGTAGAACATATAATTGGGTTTTGGACTTTTTATTTAAGAGGAAAATACAAGTGAGGGTAGGTTATGAATACTCAAGAGTATACACGGCAGAGAATGGTACTCCACAAGGTAGCGTGTGTAGTCCGTTATTATTAAACATAATGATTAATGATATTTTCTCTCAGGTTGAACAAAACGTAGGTGATGCTAAAGCAAGAAATATAGGATTACATCAATTACAGTACAGTAATACAGTATCAATTTCCTCAATTCCTCCCTGGTTATTCCCCTTGCCAACTGTTGACCTTAGTATACAGCAGGAACTGAAAGACAATTCTAATCAACTCCCGATATGGTATATAGTCCAGAAGTATTTTGAGAAACATTTCCCACAGTCAATGGTTTTATTTACAGATGGATCCAAAGATCCTGATACAGAATATGTAGGTGCAGCAGTATATAGTTCAATGTGTGCATTTTATATTAACAACCATTTGTCAGTATATGCTACAGAGCTACTGGCAACAGTTTTGGCCCTACAGTGGATAGAAGAGAAGGAAATAAATAACACTGTCATTGCATCTGATAGTTTTTCAGCCCTTGAAAGTATAAAATCTGGCAGGTCATCAGTTAGGATGGATATTATTAACGAAATATTCTGCAAGATGTATGAAATGAATGTTAAGGGTATTTCTACACAATTCGTTTGGGTTTCTGCTCATGTTGGTGTGGAGGGAAATGAGAAGGTGGATATTCTGGCTAAACAAACTCTAAGAATAAAGCAAGTAGATCTACATATTCCATTAAGTAAAGCAGAAGCTAAAGTATGCATTAGAACATATACACAATCAGTTTGGCAGATATATTGGGATGACCATGGAACGGGTAGACATTTGTATAATGTACAAAAACAGTTGATGCTGGGAGAAAGGAGAGTAGGAATCGAAGGGAAGGAAATATCATTACATGCCTTAGAATTGGACATACTGGACTTAATAGTACATTATTTAGAATTGGTAAGCACCCAACTGGGGAATGTATACACTGTAATCAACAAGAAACAGTTGAACATGTACTACTTCAATGTGTAATATACAACAATGAGAGATATCGCCTTATTCAGTCAATGAAGAAAGTTAAGCACCATGACTTTTCCTTGTCAGGTTTATTGGGGAAATCAGCTAACAAGATATATGATGATATTATTAGGTTTATAAAAGAATGTGAATTAAGTAAGAGAATATAGAATATAGATAATATATGTGTGTATGTATGTATGTGTGTATATATGTGCATGTGTATGTCTATATATATATATATATATATATATGTGTGTGTGTGTGTGTGTATGTATATGTGTGTATGTGTATGTGTGTGTGTATATGTATATGTGTGTATGTGTATGTATGTGTGTGTATATGTATATGTGTGTGTGTATATATATATATATATATATATAT